>NW_028292579.1:21236774-21457285 GCF_029948245.1 Actinia tenebrosa
AGGGCGGGGGATTAACCCGGCGTTACCAGGGCCTTGACTCGCATTTAACAACGTGAATGCACGGAGACAAGGGACACTAAAAGCGTACTGCAACAGTTTTGCCACTTTAACAGCATCAACTTTAAAAATGTCAAACAAAATTCTTTTCCCGCTTGTATCTGGGATAGGGCTGGAAATTTAAACTAGCTGAATGTTGAATTCCTCACATGTCAGGAATGGGGGTTTCAACTGAATAGTGCAATAATTATAACCTGCATTTCCAATAAGATTTGTCTTACATTGTAGATGACGTCATTTTTTCTTTTTAACTAGGAAAATGATTTTAAAGAATTATGCGCAGTCTTCAAGAACATGTCATTGGCGAATTTGTTGGACGAACCTACATCAAGCCCTTCCTCTAGTTTTGCTGGTAGCAGTCATGAATCGCTAGCGTCTAGTACATCAAGTGATGCTTGTTTGAACACAGCATCCCTTGCTGTCCGAAGAAGGAAACTAAATGAATTCCTGTCTTCTTGCGATCTACCATCAGTTGGGCCTTCTAAAAATAATTTTGGTAATATCACTTCAAGAGCCAAACAAGATCGCATCATCAAGACAAAAGATGCAGTTGTGGCTGTCCTCAATGTCATTGCTCCTGGAGAACCTGGTTTGCTGTGGGACGCACTCAAAGCGTCTCGAGCTGTTGAACAACTTCTCAACATAGAGAGTGATGACAACAAATACCTAGACGCCCTTGCTGAAACATACAGAAACGCCTCCACATGTGATACAAGGAGACAAATCTTGTCAATCATGGCGGATTTAACGACCCTAGAAGGACTTCGACAGTACATACCAGGACTCACTGAGTACAGGTTCAAAATAGCAAGAATGCATAGACTAAAATATGGACGGGGCGTTCCCTTACCTTTAGACAAAAGTCCAAGAATGCGTGTCAACATGGATCAACTCGATCATTTTCTATCCTTTATTACCAGCTCACACGTAATTCAAGACCTTCCATTTGGACAGAGATACTTACACCTTTCGTCCGGAGAGATCCTCGAGACTCCAAATGTCATTCGTACAATCATCCCTCAAAGAATCGTACAACAATATCAACAGTATTGTCAGGAGTCGAATTTCAAACCGTTTGGATCATCTACCATGCTACGCATATTGTCATGCTGCAGTGCAACAGTCCGGATGTCATTGCAAGGTCTTGATTATTTTTCAGCTGAAGGGGCTAAAGCCTTTGATGATCTCTATGGCTTGCTTGACAGAGTAGAGGCGAAGAGTGGTGTTGATAGGAAAAAACTGATGTTGTTAAAGAAGGATCTGAAAGAAGGTAAACAGTACCTGAAGACGGACTATAAGGTAATCCTTTAATAAAACAAAATTGTAAATAAACCCGTTCTGGGATACCTTCTGATTCCGTCTTGTGTAAATGTTGCGCTTTGAACCAATGACAGCACGCGAAAAATGCATCCTGTCGTTTGGTTATAAACCATATAAAATATATAATATCTAATGAGATGCAAACAGTTTGTATTTGCAGTGGCGGATCCAGGGGAAGGGTGCAGGGGGTGCGCACCCCTCCCTGGTTCGACTTTGTGCCCCTATACTTCGAAGATAACCAATACAAAATAATGTTTTTTCCCTTTGATTTTAAGGGGTGCACCACTCCCTGGGTTAACTTTGTGCGCAGCACCCCTCCCTGAACAAATTCCTGGATCCGCCCCTGATTTGTATGATATCAATGATGTGGCTAGTCCTTTTTATGTTCTTGATTGTAAAAATGATGTTTAATGAATTTAATGTCTTCTTTTAGGTTCACATTTCAAAGGACTCCCGAGTCGCCGATCACTGCATGGTATACGCCCTAGGTGACAGTAAGAATAACAATTTAGAGTCGACTTGCTCACATGTCCATGATGAATTCTGTCAGCAGTGCGAAGCAATACAAAGTGCCCTAGAAGAAACAAAGAAAGTCTTGAAGGAAATTGAGTTGTCAAATGATGAGCGTGATGATTTGATGTATCTGTATGGTCAAGCTACGCAAGCCATCCAGGCCTGGAAATGCCATCAGCTCAGAAGTATCAGGCAAGATATGAGTCGTACTTTTATCCTAGACACGAGCCTTGATGAAAACTCTATCTTTTTAACTCAAGACTGGGCGATGAAATTTCTTCCTCAACGATACAGGGAAACCCAGGCAGATTGGTATGGAAAACGAGGAATCTCGTGGCATATTAGCGTAGTTGTCACCAAAGTAGGAGGGATTATAAAACAATAAGCATTCATCCACATCGCCAAAAGCTGCTCCCAAGACAGTGTTTCTGCTGTGCGCATGCTTGATCATACTCTAAGAACATTGAAAACTGAGCATCCTGAATTATCCAAAGTCTTTTTGCGCCAAGACAATGGTGCATGTTATCACAGCTCCCTCATGCTGTCCAGCTGCCAACAAATGAAAGCTCATACAGGAATAGGTGTTGCAAGAGTTGATTTTAGTGACCCGCAAGGCGGTAAAGGAGCGTGTGATAGGAAGGCGGCAGTAATTAAAGCACACGTTCGAAGATACATTAATGAGGGTCATGATGTTAACACGCCAGAAGAGTTCCGAGAGGCCATCCTTTCTAATGGCGGCATACGTGGTGTCAGGGTAGTGGTTATCGACGCGAACGTTCCACCGGATATTGACGGCGTTGGCCCCAAATGGGATGGAGTGAGTTTCTTGAACAATTTCGAATATACAAAGAAGGGTATAACGGCATGGAGAGCATACGATATCGGAATAGGGAAGCAGATTTCAAGTAAAAAGCTTTGTGAAGGTAATGTAATAACCGTGATATCTATGATTGATCAAAGTAGTAAGTTGTTGCTGCAATATTACGATCAGTCGAATTCTGATGATGCATGGCCATAGCTTGATGGCCGAAATGTCAAAACCATAAACAATGAAATATCTTCTCATATATTCGTTCATCATTACAATTAAACATATTTGCTTTGTTTTAGCCTTGAAGCTAAATGATTGCCAGTTTACCGAGAAGTTTTCACCAGGAGATTTTGTTGATATTAGTACAAAGAAAAAAGCAGAAAAGCCTTCCCAGACTGTGAACTCCCAAGATTCTGAGCCTGAAGATAAAGGAAATAATCTCTTCACATGTCCTAACGCAGGCTGTACCAGCGAATATCAGCGCTATTTTGGTCTTGAAAAACATATGAGCTATGGAAAATGCCATCTAGCTCCTGAAAGGGAAACACTGATGGACAAGGCTAAAGTCCTGTATACGTCAAAACTTATCGAAGGCACCAGTGCAAACCTCAATATCAACCCCACAGTATTACAAAAAGAAAGCGAGGGTGGAGCTGTGCTAGCACTTGGTTGGGCCTTGAAGACCTCAAAAAAGGCCAACCGTTTCAATGAAAAACAAACACGTTATTTAGATGACAAGTTTAAAATCGGCGAGGAAACAGGAAACAAGGCCGATCCTGCAGCAGTAGCAAAAGATATGCGCTTTACTCGGGATTCCGAAGGCAAGCGCCTTTTCAACATTGATGAGTTCCTAACTGCTCAGCAGATTAAATCATATTTTTCAAGAATGTCGAAAAAAGCGCGCCAAGGCGGAATGGATACACCAGATCAAGCTGATGACGATGATGATGAGTTAGCAGCAGAAGATGAAGACAGTTATCACAAAACACGTGAACATATCCTGCAAGAAGTCCAGCTAAACCACCCGATCGTCTACGACACCTTGAATATTTGCTCTTTATATTCAACGAAAAAGCTTACACACCTAGGTGTCTCAGTGTTGCGTTCTGTCTGTGGGCATTTTGATCTTGCGGTCGACCATATCCAAGTTCGTCGTAAAGCGCCTTATATCAATCTGATCAAGGAACTGGTAGAGTCTTGCTGCATGCCAGGGACGGATCTAGAGGTGCCGAGTCTACCGAGATGCAACGGCCCCTAAATGAGAAAAATGCGATGGTCTCTCTTGATGGTCAAAATTGTTCTTCCAGTCAGTTCTTGCATTCAGCACATTCCTTTCGGCACTTGAACGACGTACTATCTCCCTTATACAATTTTTATCTGAGCATCTTCGGAAAATAAGTAAGGACAGAAGACAAGAACAAAATGGGAATTGTGTGTGTGGAGTGGGGGTGGGGGTTGCGCAGCCCCCAAAGTTCAATAAAACAACCAAATGCAATGAACCCTCATTGGAGAACTTTTGTGGTTATGAATGACAGGCGGTTGCGTTGTGCCGCCCCGTCCGAACCAGTTAAGCTGATATCTTGCGAGTTTTTTGTTTCAAAATGAGTTTAAACTTTACCCGAACTTTCCAATACTCTCGGCTATTTGTAGTTTTCAAATATCCAGTCATTAATTTATACATTATTCTTGAACTTATTGGTTTTTCTTTTTACAAAAAAAACCTTTTACCCTTGGTCGGAATCACTTTGACATTAATTATAAAGTAATCGACGTCTGCGATCGTCCGACTTCCCGACAATAGAGCTCGAGAAGTGAGACAGAGATTGCTCATATTAATTCGATGTAATCCTTATTCTTCAGCCGCTGATGCGATCTGGTATTTCTAACTGGATTTAGTTATTGACTTCTGATTAACAACTCCTTTTAGGCCATTTTTAACTTGGTAAAAAGTTTTCGCTAGTTTATTTTCTGTTATGCTTGTTTATTTATTTATGCGTGTTTGAATTGGCCTAAAAAAATAACAGAATTTTTTGGCTTCGAAAACCCTTCAAAACTTTGAGATATGATCTATTGTATTAGTTTTTTATTACAAGCAATAAATTGTTCGGTAAATTTTTAAGTTCGCAATTTTTGAAAGACAAGTTGTTGACTTCATGTTGTTAATGTATAAGGTTAAAGGGTCACGATATTTACGAAAGTAGGGTAAACGTTCGACGCTCTTAAAAATTCCGATTTCAAGTGCCCAAGAATTTTATTTCACAAATTTGTAGCCGAAATATCAGTCTATCTGTCGAGTATAAAACCAACCGGCTAGTCCATGTACCAATTGGGTTTTTTGGGGTTTGAATTATGTGAATTTTTGACTACGGCAAAGTTGGTCGAAAGAGGGGTAAGTAAAAAAAACCCGAAAAAATTCCAGTTTTCGAAATACTTGATAAAGCGACTGGAATACTTCGAAGACATAATTCTTTATTGAGAAAACAAGCATTGACTAAGTTTCGTATTTGTTTAGTTGTCGTATAGAGCTGTTTAAAATCGGCCTTCTCGAGCCGTTAAAATCGGTCGATGAACGTCAAATCATAAAATGCTCGATAACTCGCCAAAAAAAGATCGGATGAAACTAAAAGTTATATTTTTGTGATAAGGGCTTTGAGGGTATTCTTCGAATGAGTTTTGAAAATTTTCGATTTTTCTATCCTTCATGGCCCAGCCGACGCTTACAGACAATTGCTCTTAAGTTTCTTAGAGAAAGTTCTTAAGCTCAGCTGTTTTAATGTATCATCAATTGAATTCCAAATAACTGCACCTTTGTATCTTAGTATTAATTTTAAGAAGACATTAGGATAATTTAGATTAAGTCTTGTGTTATAATGGTGTAATTCATTTACTGGAGAGAAAAAGTTGTCAAATACATTAGGAAGTAATTTAGAATGAAAGTAAAAAAGAAACTTAGCAATATATAAGTAGATAAGATCATGAAGTTTCAGAATTTGGAGTTTAGAAAATAAAGGGTCAGAAGGTTGATCGTAATTAGAAAAAGTTATTAGGCAAATTGCCTTTTTTTGAAGAATTAAAAGAGGTCTAATAGTAGAAGCATAAGTGTTCAGATATATGATTAACAGACGAACGAGAACGAATAAAGACAGAAAAAGATCCAAAATTTCAAATTAGTGGCGGAGCTTCAAACAACACAGCCGCCGTCATCCACCACAGGGTGACCAGACTATTGAGAATATGAAAAAGTGCACGACACCAACATCATCAGTGTGATCGCAGCCAGCGTGAACGTTTCCCCATCCATTGTGGGTACAACTTCCAAGAGAGGCCTCTGAGCCTGAACAGTGCATGTTCCACAGCCATACTTTGCCCGTACCTCGTTCAAGGTACCAATATCCTACAGCTTTGGCATAACCGAGTTGTCGAAGTTGTTATGACACACTGTTCCATATTGACCACTGTGGTAGAACAAAATAGTTCTTACAAATTTACCTTTACATCGGGCTTAAATCAGTCGTAAATACCACAAATGAATTTCAAATACACAATCCTAAGTGCTTGCGTAGTAGAGAGTAAATTCATTGTAATCAAACAAACCATGACACACTGTTCCCCATTGCCCACTGTGTTAGAGTAAATTAGCGTTTTTGAAATATGCACTGCGGACTTACGGATCCGCGATCAATGCCAGATTAGATCAAAGTGATTATTTTTCTATAAGCTTTATCAAGTAATATTTATATAATACATATTTCAGTTTAATCTACATTTTATGTACGTTTTTATGTTGATAGTTTATTATAGCTTTATTTATAATTATATATACGTTAATTATTTTATACATATATCTATATATATATTTACTCACATACCTATTTTTTGTATTTAAAATATTCATTTTATTTTATTTATTTTAGCTCGCGTGTGAACATATATATATGGAATATGCGCGTTATTATAAATATTAAAGTTTATATCCACTTCAGGCTTACGTAATCCTAAATAGCACAAACCAATCAGAGCGCACGTTGTTTAAAAAATAAACGATGCAGCCCTAACTTATATTTGCAATTAAAACACCGGTATGGGTGATACTGTTTTAAAGTGTTTGCTTCTAAAACTTATACATTACTTTGATACCTGAAGATACATGTGGATTAATGAGTCATTAATTAATGTACATAAGAGTACCCTGCCAAAACTTTGATTAATCCTTCCAAATTTGCTTCAGGCTAAACAACATTTTTCAAATCAACCAAGCTTAAACAGAGAAAATAACAAAATATGTAGCGCTAGCTGACAAACTTATTTTTACAATGAAGCAAGATTCATGTTCCAAACAAAAATGTAAGCAAACGACCCCAGCATCATCATCGTGATCGCACCATGAGGCAAGATTTCCCCATCCATTATGAGAACAGCTTCCAAGTGAAGCCTCTGAGCCTGAACATCCCATGTTGTACAACCATATCTTACCCGTGCCTCGTCCCTCGCGCGAAACTCCTACGGCTTTGGTAAAACCAAGTTGACGACAGGCCACCTTGGCATCTGGCATACCCCAGTAACCATCACACACTGTTCCCCATTGACCCTGGTGATACACCTCCACGAGATCTGTAGTTTAGTGCATGCTGTCTCCATTTATTTTTTAAACTTTAAATTTTATTCACAGGAACTACTCTCACAGTGTGAATCAATTTTATGAGTAATCGTTGAATGGTGTCCTTCAGTAGCATTGTTTAAGTTTTAGTTGATTTCAAATGAGGCCTCACACTACTGTATGGAACAGAAATCATTATTTAAGTAATGTTTAATAAACGAGTATTTGTACTTTTTCATATGTTTGTAATTTACTTCAGAAAAACTCCTTAATTAATAAAGGTTATTGTATCGCATCGTATACTAAAAAATACATCTAACACCAGATCTACTGTTTTGGTAAAACCAAGTTGACGACATGTGACCTTGGCATCTGGCATATTCCAGCCACCATAACAAACTATAACAGTGCTATAACATTGATCACTTCCTTAATAATCACTGTGGTGCCATTGGAAAATATTGATGAAATGTTTACATCCTTTTTATCGTGCAGCATTTATAAGGAACATTTCTATATATGGTTGCTTTAAGAAACTTTAGAGTTTTAAGAGTTTTATTGAAAGTCCCCTTCACAGTTCCCTGCGCCAGCCTGAAAAGTAGCCGTGCCTTTCCGTCGAAGCGAGACGAACGGTGAGCTTGCAATGATAGAGACCTTGGACAATTATTCACTATCATTGCATGCTCGCCGTTCGTCTCGATTCCATTCAAAGGTATATATTAGTAAATATATACAAACACACATACATATTCAAATCCAAGCCTTTTGTGGTCCATGCTTTTAGTTTGGAATTTACTGGTTACATCATTCTTTTGTTCTTATACCCTTTATATGCTAGTTGTTTGGCTATTGATTTTTAACTTTTTATCTTGTGCATATCTTTATTATTTTTTCTGAAGAAGGCCGAATGGCCGAAACGTTAAATACAATTTTTAGGAACAGTTAGAAGTTGTTATATATGTATATACAGCCATTTGCAAAAATTATGGCCGCTTCCAATATATAAACAAGCATGTCAAAAGCATATCAAAAATTATGGGATATCGATTATTATATTTTTTTCGAGTTGTCTATCATTAGGGCTTTCTGAAAAAAATATCATGAAAGATATCCCGCCCTGTCTGATATACTTTCGATATACTTGTATTTATATTTAAAATGCCCATAATTTTTGCAAATGGCTGTATATATATATATATATATATATATATATAAGAAATCTGTGAATCAATTTTCCGTAAAATAGTGCTCAATACATCGATAGAAGTAGAGCAGAATATTTGTTTGAGAAGAAAAAGTCAAGACAACATTTTTCCCGACAAGCCTGCTTCGTGAATTGCTTCACTCTTCATTAAATCCCCTGAAGAGTGAAGCAATTCACGAAACAGGCTTGTCGGGAAAAATGTTGTCTTGACTTTTTCTTCTCAAACAAATATATATATATATATATATATATATATATATATATATATATAAACACTCGATTGCAGAAACGTTGTAGTATACATTTATACATTTATACAAATATCTAATGAGATGCATAATGCAAAATAACCATTTTCAACGCTTGAAACTAACTAATTCATAATCTGTAAGACCTAATAGACAAGAAAATTTTTTTTTTTACAGTCTTTGAATGAAACAAACGATAAATAAAGAGATTTTTCTGTTTTGCATATCATTAAATATACTGAATAAATTAGATATATGTATAAATGTGTACTACAACGTTTCTGCAATCGAGTGTATATATATATATATATTCATATATTTATATAACGATTTGCAAACATTCTGCAAAAGTCAAGTATATCTATATATCCATATATAAACTAATTTGCATATTTCCAGATTCTTTAAACACAACGATTTTCATTCACAAGTTAGCCAAATATCTAGTAATAATTTTCACAATATACACTATGATTCAAACGCGCAAACGTCAATTAGAAAGATAAGGCTCTTATTTAAGCACCGAAACAGCAGAACTAAGACCAACAATTCTTGTCAGAAGACATCAAGTCAGAAACAATCCTTTTTTAAATACAGGCATGTATAAATTTAACAACAAATTTGAAGACTGGGCTTACGAAAGTCGACTTTTCTTTAATGAAGCATAGCTCAAATAATGCGTATTTTTTTCTGTACTTGGGTGAACTTACTATTTATATCTCAATATATATAGTTTATTTAATTTTATGGAAAAACGATAATTATTTACAATTAGGATATGACATAATTTATTATCTAGATGCAAATAACTCTTGACTTAAAGTTAAATTCTATTTTCAGGCTTTTAATTCGGCACTTTTCGCTACTAGTAGGCTATAAATAAAACCTACTAGTAGCTCATCCAATTAGAATTCCGCATTGATGATAGACTGCTTGTTGGATTTGACTAATGTAACTGGGCTCCCGGGAGTTATAGAAGTAATGGGGAAGGGGGGTTTGGGCCCTCGCATATCCCAAGGGAAGGGTGCAGCGTGTGTAGGGGCAATTGGGGATATTGTCTGTCAAAGCGGCGGTAAAAACCACGGTTGGCTTACGCGTACTGTACTGGAAATTGAAAACCGTTACGTTGCAAGTTTGTGGAAACCTGCAATATTCTAAGACAAGGTGGAATAAATGAAATAAAGGTTACACTATTAAAAGTTATTGTACTACATAGTATACGAAAATAAAAATAAAACACAAACGACACCAGCATCAACAGTGTGGTCGCAGCCACCAACATGTCCCCATCTATTGTGAGAACAGCTTCCAAGTGACGACTCTGAACCTGAACATCCCATGTTTTTTAGCCATACTTTACCCGTACCTCGTCCTTGATGCGAAAATCCCACAGTTTTTGTAAAACCTAGTTGCCGACATGCAACCTTGGCATCTTCCATGTACCAGCCACTATTACACACTGTTCTCCATTGACCCTGATGATACACCTCCACAAGCCCCTTACGCGAATCACCACATTCACGAGGGTACTTGAATTGAAACGGCTATAACTCCCGTTTCAGATTTAAGCAAAACAATCGTTCGCACAATTACTACACAAAAACCAAACTTTAGATTGATACTAATTTTGTTGAAATCGGAGTCTTCCTTGCATCGGAAATGTGATGTCCTTGATTTTACTCTGAATTACTCCAGTTATCTCGATATCCTGACCTAATATTTGAAAACGATTTATTAAATCGTTCACCAAATGTTTGCTTATAATATGGGGAAGTTTAAAGAAATTCTAAGAGCCCGTTTTTTGAGTAAAAAAGGAAAAGTATTTTACTCAGAATTTGAAGAAGCCGTTGCTGAAATTTGCAACACATCTTTCCTCCAAGTAGGTAAAATTTATAGTGTTTGAGGTTAGTTACTTAATAGGTTAAAATAGGTCTGCTAGTTTTACGTTGTTTGCTTACATGAACCAAAGAACAACAGCATCTCTTGTGTGAACATTGCAGAAAGATGCAACGCTTCCCCATCCATTGTGAGTACAACTTCAAAGTGAGGGCTCTGAACCTAAACATCCCATGCTGCTTAGCCATACTTTACCCGTACCTTTTCCATCCCACGAAAATCCCACTCTGAACTTGGGCTGATTCCTTGTTGTTCAGCCATATCTTACCCTTCCCTCTTCCACGGTTTGAAGCTCCTACTGTTTTGATAAAACCAAGTTGACGAAATTAACCTGTAAGTTGACCACATGCTTATGGCATACCCCAACCACTTTCACACACTGTACCCAAAGATTGACTTTTATTTAAAACGTTTATTGCACTGGTACATTCATTCTACGATAAAAAACATATTAAGAACTCAGCATCAATCGTGTGACCGTTGCAGTTAGGGTTAACGCTACCCCATCCATTGTGAGTACAGCTTCCAAGTGAGGATTCTAAGCCATACTTTACCCGTTCAGCCATACTTTACCCGTACCTCGCCCCAACCACGAAAATCCTACAGTTTTTGTAAAGCCTAGATTGCGACACGCTACCTTTGCTTCTTCCATATACCAGCCATAAAGACAAACTGTTCCCCATTGGCCACGAAATCTTTGTGAAAATAAGTGGGAGGAAATTCCGTCTTCTCAATATACTTTCAAAAGAATTATA
This sequence comes from Actinia tenebrosa, assembly GCF_029948245.1. Taxonomy (NCBI): domain Eukaryota; kingdom Metazoa; phylum Cnidaria; class Anthozoa; order Actiniaria; family Actiniidae; genus Actinia; species Actinia tenebrosa. The sequence continues at coordinate 21,248,176 of NW_028292579.1, forward strand.
CAAGTCTACCACATTGGTCAATGGGGAACAGTATGTTCTGATATCTTTGACACGAGAGACGCCAATGTAGCTTGCCGCCAACTCGGTTTTAACAGCGCTGTGGGAAATTGGCGGAAAGGACGAGGGACGGGAAAAGTATGGCTGGACAACATGGACTGTACTGGTTCAGAGTCATCCCTTGGAAGCTGCTCTCATCCAGGATGGGGTACCGTTGACTCTAGGTGCAACACTCACAACTACGATGTTGGTGCTAGTGCTTTATTTTATCAATATTATAAGTTCTTTGAATATTCGTTACCAGATTGCGTTGAGAGATGGCACTTCTTGTATTCAGAAAAGCCACCTGATTCTGGTGGAAGATTATATTCTTTATCTCAAAAGCAGACTAAGATAACTGAACGGATTTTACTGGAGAAGGACATAATACAAGAAAAGAAGTTATAAAAAACGAAAGCCGAAGTAAGAAAGACGGCGATGTTAACATGCAAATATGGCACCATTCATGTCCCAGCTACTATACCATACGGTTTGCCATTGACCCTGGTGAAATACTAAACGTTGTGATGAACAAAAAACCGTCGTTAACGTGATCTCCCATGAAGCAATACTTTCTCATTCATGTGAGAGCAACCTATAAGTGATATTTCGGAGCCGTTTCATTGCATGTTGTACAGCCATAACTTACCCGTCCTCGTCGTTCATACACCGAAGGTCCTAAAGATTTCACAAAACCAAGTTGGTGTCACGCAATTTTAGCATCTCTCATTTTCCAGCCATCGTGACATGTTGTACCGCAATGATCCTTGTGAGACACCTGCATGATATTTAGCAGAATTCATTATTAAATATCGAGAAGCATAACATAGCGATAGAACACCAGCGTAGTATTGGTGAGTATTGCAGCTAGAGCCAACGTTTCCCCATCCATTGTGGGTACATCTTCCAAGTGAGGCCTCTGAGCCTCTACAACGCATCACGTACAGCCATACCTAACCAGTTCCCCTTCCTTCGTACGAAGCTCCTACAGCTTCTGGCATCTGTCATATCCCAGTAAGTATGACACACTATAACAGACGGAGTAACGTACTGATATAGTGTTTCTCCGTCTGTTATAGTGTGTCATACTAACTGGGATATGCCAGATGCAAAGGTCGCATGTCGCCAACTGGGTTTCACCAAAGGTGTGAAAATTTTGTACGATGGACAAGGGCAGGGTAAGATATGGCTGTACAGCATGGGGTGTTCAGGCGCAGAGGCTTCACTTTGAAGCTGTACTTACAATGGATGGGAAAACGTAGGTAGCTGCGATTACGACGATGATGCTGGTGTTGTGTGCATTTGTTTGATTTTAGAACGTTACGCATCGGAACATTTCTTGGTGATCATTATTAACTTAGTATTGAATAAGAAATATAAACATTGTTTTTTTATTTGAATAAATTCAAGCATAACTACTTAGGTTAAAAGGATATTATTTGACAATTTGTAATCGTAATTTTGTCAAACACTGATGTAATAATTAAAAACAAGGGTTCATTTGGAAAATTTATTTTAAACGTAGGCAACTTTTGAAGATATTTAATTAATGTTTTAGTATAATGTGTTTTCAGTCAAAGGTCAAAGATATCTAAAGACTACAATATTCAGTTTGATTATTATTTGGATTTTAATCGATTCAATATCATTGAATTAATAGAATAAAGAATAAATTCAATTTTGTAACTAGACATAGTAAACCAGCCTAATGCGCAAAACGCCAACCTCATATTTGTAAGCATACGTATGATAACCAAAAGTAAGAAAACCCCATCCAAAAATTCAGAAGTGAGTATTCTGAGCCACTGCAAAACGTAATCGAAAGCATATTTTACCCATCTGTCCTCATATTTTACTTTTCTGACGTAGGGCGGCTAATTAGCTTTGAAAAAGTTAATCGATTAACTATGTTTTGAGTCTTCTTTGAAGTAACAGTCGAATTCAACCTTGACTTCATAGCTAATTAGCCGCCCTGCTTCAGAAATGCACGGGACTTCATATGTAAAGTCAAACCGCCAACAATGTAAACCACAGTTGTAGTTTGTTGCCGAGGTAATTGCCCTATTTCACTTTGACGTCACATCAAAACAATCTTCAACAGCCTATCGTCTAAACGCAAAGGATCATGGTCGTCGGACGGGGTCAAATCAACGCAAATTCACCGAAAATTGTTCTAAAATCCGGATCGATCCACGAACAGAAGTAGAATAGCCAGCAAACGCTCAGAATATTTTTTATTACATATTAACACATATTGGAATCTGAAAACCAGGCCATTTTAGACTAAACTGTTTAGCATGGAGCAAATTTTGTTGAATTTTCTATTGCAGTGACGTCATAGTGAAATACGGAAATTTAACTCAGTAATATCATCAACTATCTTTAAAAGAAAGGACGCTTCAGTTTTAGGCCACTTAAAATTTCATATACTTATTGGATATGTTTCGACCATTTCACTTGTGTCATTGAAAACGTAACTATATTTTATGAAACAATGAAAAATGTTCAATAAAAAGACCATCTGTAATGACTTCTTAGCCAATGGGGCTCGCTAACATGGGGGGGGGGGGGGGGGGGGATCCGTCTTCTCGACATACTTTTAAAAAAATGGAATGAAGCCTTTTTTAATTACTTTGCACATTGTCTACCACATTGGTCAATGGGGAACAGTATGTCATGATTGGTTTGACATGAGGGACGCCAAGGTAGCTTGCCGTCAACTTGGTTTTAACAGCGCTGTTGAACATTGGCGATACGGACGAGGGACGGGAAAAGTATGGCTGGACGACATGAAATGTACTGGTTCGGAGTCATCACTTGGAAGCTGCCCTCATCCAGGATGGGGTACCGTTGACTCTGCGTGCAAAACTCACAACTATGATGTTAGTGCGGTATTTTGTTCTATTTGTTGTGAGTATTTTGAGCATCGGTTCCCAAAAAAGTAACAGAAAAGTAAAACTTTAATACTTGCTGGGAATAGATAAATTGTGAAGGTCTTTTTTTCGATAAAATTTACAGTTTTTTATTCTCTTATTAAGATGCCGTCAACATTATTCAATAGGGAACAGAACGCCATTACGACTTTGACATTAGGAATGCCAAGGTTAAATGTCGACAACTCGGTTATGCCAAAGCTGTAGGATATTGGTGGTTTGGACAAGGGACGGGGAAATTATATATCTTATATATATTTAGGTTTACAAGGACAGAATACAAAAATGAAAACACAAAGAATATAACAGTTAAAGAATACTACGACTACCTAACGATAACACTTGAACAGCATTGTAAGTTCAGTTTCAGTCAGCTCAGCAGAAGTATACTTTCCTCGAGTTTATAGTGCATGAAGCTTTTAACTAAAGATTTTATCCATCCATAGGATCCAAACGAAAAAAATATATAAATAAATACAGAATAAATGTTTTAAAAGAACTCCATTCCCCCCCAGTCGATCCACACAACATACAAAACATTAATAATTTTAAGTATAAAAAAGTCACACAAACATTTTCAAATTTGTCTCTAACTTTTTTTAATTATATTTTTGAGGCTCAAAAAATAAGTTCATGCTAAATTGTATTGCAGTTTTTCAGGGAAAAGAAAAAAAGTAGAGATGTTGTGACAGTGGAGAATGGGGAAGAGTGTCTGATGATGACTTTGACATGAGGGATTCTATAGTCGCTTGTAGACAACTTGGATTCACCAAAGCTGTGGGATATTGGCACTATGGACGAGGGTCTGGGAAACTATGGCTAATTAACATGGCATGTTCCGGAACAGAGAATTCCCTTGGGAGTTGTTCTAGCAAAGGATATGGAAACGGGGATTGGTACAGCGGTCACAATGAAGATTCTGGTGTTTTGTGTTCTGACATTTAAAAAACCTCCTTTATGATATCATTATTCTCATCAGTTCCGATATTTGGCTTGATTTCTTGAATAATTTATTTGTTTGATACAAAAATTGTATACGGAATATATTAGCCAATTAAATCACTGTTAGAACATTACTAGCGCTTACATCTCGTATTCAAATTATGTGATAATTTCTGGCTGTTAGAGCATCTGAGCGACAAAACATACCCATATCAGACTGAAGAGGTCCTAGGTTGTGATTCAAATAGTCGCTCTTATTCGACCAAAGTACAATGAACTATGTTATTGATGTTTCGAAGTCGATTAATAGAGTCCCAGACCGAACGTGATATTTAAAATGTTTGCCCTCGGATGTAGAAAAAATCTGAAGGGTCCAGGCTTGGGTAGCTCATAATAGTGAAACTTTAAATAAACACTCTCTTTTACCAGTATATCTATATAAAATATGAAACGAAAATGTTTGGTTACATATTTTTAACCTAGAGATTTGCTCACGCTCATTTCTTGTTTTGAAATATTAAGATATCGGTGACATTATCCAAGTCACATTTGAGAATGGGGTACAGTTTGTGATGATCGTTTTTAACATGAGGGATGCCAGGGAAGCATGTGTGGCGTAACGTTGAGAGCCCTTGTCTCTCACCAATGCCACCCGGGTTCGATCCTTGGAATCGTCGTACGTGAGTAGAGCTTATTGGTTCTCCCTTGTACTTTGAAACTTCGAGGGTTTCCTCCGTGTTCTCCGGTTTTCCTCCCTCCTCAAAAATCCTTATTCGATCTAGAAGGGTTTTGATGAAATTAGTATGTTTAATTCGTAGTTACCCTACCTTTTTAACTTTGACGCGATCAACATTGACTAAACAACTTCAGTCTAAGCGTATAAAAACTGAAATATTTTCCAAAGTTTTATTTGCGTAAATCGCTACTACGTAAATATGAACTTGAGATATTTAGGAATGTATTTCAAAATTGTCACTCTATTTGTCCCGTTTTGTAGATTAGATACGTGTGCATCAAATTAAAACTGCATTTAGCGATTCTTTTCTTTTGAATTCTATTTAATACTCTTCGACCTAAGAATTTTAAATAAATAATTCGTTGAAATAATAGTATAGGGTTATCCACACAGGTTTCGTGGAAGTGTATCACCAGGGGCAATGGGGAACAGTGTGTGATGATGGCTGGGGCATGGATGATACCAAGGTTGCATGCCGTCAACTTGGTTTCACTAAAGCTGTAGGACCTTCGTATTTGGGACGAGGGACCGGAAAAGTATGGCTAACTGACATGGCATGTTCAGGCACAGAGAATTCCCTTGAGAGTTGTTCTAGTAGTGGATGGGGTGATTGGTGCAGAAGTCACACTGAAGATGCTGGTGTTGTGTGTAGTTTACTTTGTAAACCCCTGCGTTATGAGATCGTAACTGTTCTCGCTAAGGAAGTTTGGTTAGGAACAAGCCTGTCATTTGAGATATAAAGATGTATATTTGATTATTACAGGCTCTAGAATGCCCTTCCGTAATAAATAATGACTTTTTTGAAGACTTCCGTTTAAATGTAAACGCAGTAGGCGTTTATTTTATTATAATTTTCTATCTTTTCATATATATCAAACATTGTTTTTGTGCTGGGCCTATGGGCCCAGTACATTTGTTTTTGGTGAGTTAGGTATGATCGGAATTTAGTGTTACGAATGCCATTGGTGGACTCGTCATGATTGACATTGGTGAAACACGAGTTGAAAATGCATGTTGAGATCTGTAAGATCGGGACACGGAGGAGGTGAAAGAGGTTGAACATATGTGGTTTTCGTGGTAAGAGTGCCTTAATCCAACTTACTTTAAACTTAATTTGGTAGTTCTAAGCAGATAATTAGAAACTGGAGCTAAATTAGAAACTTTAAGTGCGATTTTTGTTTTTTGATACAACTCGAATTAGTTACGTAAACAAAAGATTGTAAATGGACAGGCCAGGAATTTCTACTGCGTCATCGATGTAAAATAGTACTCGCACGAGTTTTATATTATTTTATTAGCAAGAAAAATGATGTTAAGTTTGATTAGCAAAACATATTTATTTCCAGTCGAATATTTTTATGACAAAAACGTATTTCATGCCGTAAGCTTGAATGGGGGCGGGCCAGGAGTTTCTACTGCGTCATTGATCTAAAATAGTACTATTGGTATTTACTAAAACAAGGAACGACCTGAAACGACCTGAAACGACATGAAACCATCTTGAAACCATCTTGAAACCACCTGAAACCAGCCAAAACATTGAATCTCCATCGATTTTGTCGTCCAGTTTGCGTATTTTATTGACTTTTATCGATCGATCGAGTGTTTGTTTTCCTTGGAAGGGATGTACTTCATGGTAGAATGTCATATAGTCGCTCATACGTATAGTCTCCCATAGAAGTATTCCACACTTATACCTCACTTTTCCCTTGCTATGATTACCTGTTCCTAGCTATGATCCACCGTCCCTACCTATGATCAACTGTTCCTAGCTATGATCAACTGTCACTAGCTATGATCTACTCCCTTAGCTATGATCAACTATCCCTAGCTATTTTCAACTATCTCTTGCTATTTTCAACTATCCCTAGCTGTCATCAACTGTCCCTAGCTATGATTACAATTTGAACATTTTTTTACTTACTTTAACGTGTAAATTTGTTTAACTTAACATTGGCCTATCTAGGGGGCTCAGGGGTGCCTGTGACCCCATTTTCAAAGCCAAAGATAAATCATCTGACCGTTGATGCAGTATGTGATATGATGTCATAGTGACAATTTGGTATGTTGTGACCTCCACGCCCCCCCCCCCCCCCCCCCCCCCCCCCCCCCCCCCACATGACAGATCCTGGATAAGCCCCTGCTTAACGTAATTCAGCCATGTTGCCTGCAAGTTTTTAAGTTCATTAAACTATATAAGGGGAAGTTAATCTATATATAGGTACAAGAAACCATTATAGTAGAGAATGGTGAAAATAGCTAGGGATAGTTGATCATAGCTAGTGACAGTTGATCATAGCTAGGAACAGTTGATCATAGGTAGGGACGGTTGATCATAGCTAGGAACAGGTAATCGTAGCGAGGGAGAGGTGAGGTATAAGTGTGGAGTACTTCTATGGGAGAGTATACGTAGCGACTATATGACATTCTACCATGAAATACATCCCTTCCAAGGAAAACAAACACTTGATCGATCGATAAAAGTCAATAAAATACACAATAAAAACAAACTGGACGACAAACTCGATGGAGATTCAATTTTTTGGCTGGTTTCAGGTGGTTTCAAGATGGTTTCAGGTCGTTTCAGGTTGTTTCAGGTCGTTTTAGGTGGTTTCAGGTGGTTTCAGGCCGTTCCTTGTTTTAGTAACAGTACCCGCACGAGTTATATGTTATTGTATTAACTAAAGTAATGATTTTTGTTTTGGTTAGCTAAACGTATCTATTTCTAGTCGAATATTTTTATGAAAAAGGGATTTTCATGCCGAAACCTTCAACGAGTGGGTGGACGAGGAATTTACTGCGTCATAATTTACATAAAAGAGTACTCACACGAGTTTTGTATTAGTTTATTTATAGTTCCTTTCACGGTTTCCGACGCCATATTGTTTGGGGGGGCAAATTTACTTAGAAGTGTAGGGAAAGAGATACGTTTTTCGTAATATTTCCATTCTGAGGTTACCCTGCGAGCAAAGTCTCCTTTACCTTCCCCCGAGTGAGAGAAAGGAAAGAGTCTTCTTTCCTTTCTCTCACTCGGGGGAAGGTAAAGGAGACTCTGCTCGCAGGGTATTCTGAGGTAAATTTTCGAGACCAAACTTTTTCTGTAGATGGAGAATCTTCTGTTCAATAATGTTTTGTGTGGTGTTTTTGAGCCGATGGAGCCACCATAACACTGGTTCTCAGAGAGACGGAGGCTTGCTTTGGGGTTTCCGACCAAGACTCGTTTATGCTGGTTCAATTTGACCGTAAAAAATATTCAAACCGAATCCACGGACTTTCTTCTGTCTTACAATAACTAAATCCCAAATAGTCTTCTACTCTATTCAAAGTATCCAATGTGCCCAGCACATTTGACACGTTTTCCCGTGTCAAAACTTGTTATAATTATTTACAATCGCAATAAAGGGCTTTATAGTATTTCACTGTAATACACTTGTAGTGAGTCATTAAACTGATGATAGACGATGGATATCGTCCCAAATATCTTACTCAAAAAACTTCTAGTCACTCTTTTCATATATAAACTTTTGGTCGCAACAGGCTTTAGTTTGAATAATTTAAAAAAAAATAAGTCACAAAACACAGCAACATTTTCCTAATGCGATAAGAGAATATTATTTTTTAAATTTACTATGCAGAGGTTTTGGACATAAAAGAGTTTAGTAAGAAAAAACATTAATATAACTCTCCAAATGCATGTCATAACAAAATCAAAAAATGTTGATTGTTCTATGCGGTATCTCATAAAAAAAAATACATTGAAATAAGTTCCGGTTTTTAAATATCGCTAAATATCGTGATATCTTAGGATCTCTCGTTAGTTATTGTATATCATATTTGTTAAAAATCGCTCTTGGTCCTCAATTCTAGACTCATTTGTCACAAATTTTGAACCCAAAGTGGAAGGCTATGCTGGATGAGTGGAGCTTCCAAGTGAGATTGTCGATTGTAAACAACTCAGATTACAATCGATACTCGTTCAAGAAGCAAACTCAACAGTCAAATGTTTTTCAGACTAGTAGCCAATATTTTACTGACTGAAATTGAAATTGAAAATGTGACCATATCCACTGCTAGAACAAATCTGAAGTGAGCTTTCTGTGCCTGAACATCCCATATTTGAAAGCCACACCTGTCCCTCGTGCAAAGTACCAAAAAGTACCTTGTCTAAAAGCAATCTTGGCATCCCTTATTTCAAAGTTCATCACACACTGTCTCCCTCCCCCCCCTCCCCCCCCCCCCCCCCCCCCCCCCCTACGACCACTGTAATAGACTTGGGAAATAATTATTTCAAAATTGAATACTATTGATTAATTTTACGTGGTTTCTCTCGGCGCTGAACATTTCGTGCGCAGTCGCGGCTGACACTGAGCAATATTGAACTCGAAATCGGAGTATTTTTTTTTTTTTTTCTTAAAAAAATATTTGAATACATATTCTTTCCTTAAACACGTTCTTTATATCTTTCATATTTTGTTATATTTAATAGGCTCGTAATAAAGCATTGAGTTAGAAACTATATTGTGTGAAATGTCTCAAAATTAGCTTTTGCGCTTGTCAAACCAATTAATGTCGTTAAGACGAGTAAATAACATCAAAATGAGATTATTCGTTCATAGTCTCAGGAAATTTAATTTAAGTAACAGGCTCATAATGGTAAAATTTAATTATGTCTAGAAGTGTTACCAAACCCACAATCTCAAAGGATTTGCAAACGTTTCAATACAATGGGTTCAGTCGTAGGTAATGTTTAGCTGTACAAGTCTACCACAATGGCCAATGAGGAACAGTGTGTCAGCGTTACTTTGACATAAATGATGCAAAGGTTGCATGTCGACAGCTGGGTTATGCAAAAACAGTGGGATATTGGCAATGGGGACGAGGGACAGGTAAAATATAGTTGGACGTGATGCAATGTACAGGCTCAGACACCTCCCTTGCAAGTTGTAACCTCTATCCATACGAATATAGAAACACTCTTATGACAACAGAACTAGAAATTTTTAAACTTAGCTAGTAATAATGCTACATAAATACATTAACGTACTTAGGGTCATTTACCTAAGCTACTCCCTATGATGAAAAATATCGTTTGTGTAACTAGTCTTTAGTTGTTAGTGTTGTTAGTTATTGCTACGGAACTTGTTTTCTGTTTACTTCACTCGGCAGAAGAATCCTGTCAGAACTTCTGTTACTCATTCTTTGTAATACACCAAGCATTCTTCCATTTCCCTCAAATCAAGCTTAAGTTAGTGTAGATTAGTACTCGTATATCTTTTGCAGTGTAAATGTAAGTAGATCCTGGTTTTTCTTGGTAATTGAGCACTTGACTAATGCTGGACACTGAAATGGAAAACCTCCTAGCCTTGTAAACATAATATTGTGAAGTACCGTAGGAAGATCATTTATGTAAATATTAAACAGCAAGGGTCCAAGGATACTTCCTTGAAGCACTGCACTAAAACGACGTTGGCGTTTGCTCATATATATGTATATACGATTTATCAAAAAGTTTAACTGAAATACATTAAGGTGAAAGATTAAGTAAATGATTGTGAGCTATTTGCTAAAACACATCCAGATATCATAAATGTTTTGTATCAACCACGTAATACTTTATTACCATTGTTTGAAATTTAAATATCATATTGGTTAACCATTTATGTGTAATAACACTCGACTGTATCGTTTAATATCCTGGTGGTTTTAATTTATGTATCAGCGCCATCAAACACTTCAGGATATCATTAGAAAAAACGAGCAAATTTATATTTTGTTAAATAAATTTTAATTTTTTAATTATTTATAAGCTTATGCCTGTAAAGTATCAAGTTTTTCAGTTTTCAATTTTAAACTTTTATGAAGTTCTATTGACGTAATGACGTTTTTTAACACAAAAAGAACCGCGCATCAATAGTGTGACCGTTGCAGTTAGAGTGAACGCTTTCCCATCCATCGTGAGAACAACTTCCAAGTGAGGAGTGAACCAGAACGCATTTCATTCAGCCATACTTTACCGGTACCTGTGAAACCTAGTTCGACGCATGCTACATTTGCTTCTTCCATGAACCAGCCATAATGACACACTGTCCCCCACTGGCCCTGGTGATAAATTTCCACGAGACCTAAATCAGTAGTTTAAACTCTATTTTAGCAATTAATTTTTTTCCACTTTGTATAAGAATAAGCATGAGCCTGTTGGATAACGGCATTTCAACAACCAAAATGTAATTGAATCCAAAACCGTTTTTCCTTGAAAAAACAATCTTTTGTTAGTAAAGAGCTGTCCGATTATAGATTACGATGCATTATTTTAGTATCAAGGCATGTTGGCCGTAATTTTGAATGCCATGACAATTATGACGCTCGCGTCTGTGAATTGTGCTGTCATGAAGCAACCGCCCCGAACTAAAGCTATTGTGTTTTAACATGCCAGTAACTAAAAAAATGATATAAATTTTCATCCTTAAGAACGCGACATGCGACACAACGTATAAAATTTATTTTAAAATTCGTTTTGGAACCGTCAGAAATAGCGACGATCAGCCCTGTGATAGCAGCTTAGACAACTTCATATCTTAGGCTCAGATGTGAAATCAATTGCGAACTATCACAGTGATTATTACGAAATAACACATTACGATATCACTGGATATTTGGTTTTTATATTTTATAAGTCTACCACAGTAGCCAATGGGGAACATTATGTAAAGGGGGATACAGCGATGAATTTGATATGAGGGATGTCAAGGTTGCGTATCGACAACTTGGATATACCAATACTGTAGGATATTGGTGGTTTGGACGGGGGTCAGGTAAAGTATGGCTGTGGTACATGCGGTGTAATGGATCAGAGTCCTCTCTTGGAAACTGTACTCACAATGGATGGGGAAACGTTCACTCTGCCTGCAATAGTCACACTGAAGATGTTGGTGTGGTGTTCTTTTATATTATCAAAAGTCCAAAAATGCTCGATTTTATCTTGGATATTGGTTTCTGGTATTTACGACTCGGGTATAGAGCACTCGAAGTAGAAAACACAGCTCTAACGCAAACTTCACCGTGTCATTCTTCTCATATCAAGTATTCAGGTGGTGACTGTTTTAACATTAACGAAGAAAAGGCAGATAAATCAGTTATACTAGAAATGGGAGACATGGTAGTTATGAATAACTGTGGTTTCCATTCAAATTTCTTTAAAATATGATAGCCCAATATGAAGTACGTTTTCGAACACCACTTACTTACTCTCCTCTAACAAAGCCATGTGAGCCATCTTTTAAAGAGATGAGAGCTGTCCTTCGCGATCGAGTTCAACAACGACTTGCTCGCGAAATGAACAATGTTGCCATAGGGATGGGCCTCCAAAGTATCACGGCAACTAATGCACACCATAAATTATTTTAAGCAATGTGGATATCTGTAGACTAGTTCTAGTGGATCAAAATTACTGCATAGTGATTTTATTTAACCGTTGAATGAAGTTAGCTAAGGAAATCGTAATAGTTTAGCGAAAAAGGCATAAAAGGACACACTTTGAATATAGTCTAATAATTTTACTATTCATTTCACTTGCTAAGTATAATCAAACATGCACTCTATCAGCGTATAGCTATGGCTCATGTTATCTATAAATGAATAAATGTATGCTATAAATGTCACTCTTGTTGGGCAATTGGCACATAATCCAGAACTGCTTGTAAAGCTTGAATATTTTCCATCAAGTCTCATTGGGAATAACAAATAAGGTAATTTGGAGGAATAATAATTCCACAGCCTGGAGACCAACCATGCGGCCAGGGAGGCTGGCTTGCTACTGATAAAGTTTAAAATGCGAAGTACGACAACTGGGCTTCCTTTTTTCTTCTAGGTCACGAGAAAACATCTTCTGGTTAGGTTAAGAGACGACAGCAATGACTAAAGCATGCAATTTGTGTACAAATTAATTTCCAAAAAACTATGTTTCAAATATTATTATATGTTTCTTATTTCACTATTCCGCAGCTAACGTTGATCCGCTGTTTTTAGATTACATACCGGCAAAACACAAGCCTACGGCCGAAAAATCTATTACTTTACTAGTGAGCTGCCATCACAAAATAGTATTGAACAAATGGAGATATTATTTTTTTCACAGGTATACCACAGTCGTCAATGGGGAACAGTATGTCATGATTTCTTTGATATGAGAGACGCCAAGGTTGCATGTCGACAACTTGGTTATACCAAAGCAGTAGGAAATTGGCGATACGGAAGAGGGTCAGGTAAAGTATGGCTCGACGACATGGCTTGTAGTGGTTCCGAGTCATCACTTGGAAGCTGCTCTAGTTGTAGGTGGGGCAACGGTGATTGGTGCGGCGGAAAGCACTTATATGATGTTGGTGTCGTATGCTTACACTTTTGTAAACCCCTGTATGATTATTTATGGTCATGGAAATTAATTTTCTTACCATTAATCCCAATCGGTAGTTTAAGCGGGTTGCTCGCTTGAGTGGTGGAAATTTGATTCGCAATTGATAGCATTTTGTAAGTAGTAAGAACTAAGACCCCGTTTTTGTTATTTTCCTTTTTCTAGATTTGCTTTAAGAGGGTAAAGCATATTTGTTATAGATTTTTTCAGCATTAAGAGAATAGCCATGATTTTGATTCGTAACTGTCGATCGTTTGAGTGCTAAATCAAAAGAACAACATTTTAGCCCCTATAGTTCCACCTGTTACTAAATACCTTGGGAGGGTTCATACTTTTTTTGAATATGCGATTATATTTTTGTAATAATTAGTTTACTTAACGTTTACCTAAAATGTCCTTACAGTGCGGACACTCGAACCATGAACACTTCAACAAAATTACAATATACAATACAATCGAACATTTTTAAAGCGTCTTCCAATCAAAACCAACGGCGGAAAATCTTTAGAGATTTTTAGCTTCCTCCGTGTGTACTAATAAACTGCTAGATTGCCGCACAAACTGCAAACTTTCAATAATTAACAAAAACGAAACAAACATTTAGTTAATTGACGAAGTAGCCGTTATTAAAAAATTGATACACTTGTATCAATTGTATTACCGATAGCAGAGTAAGTCATACATTACAAAAAACAAAAAATATCGTTCATTGACAAAGCAGCTGTTATTAAAAATATGATATACTTTATGTTGTAAATTTGTAAAAAAAACTTTAACGCCAACAACAACCCAAAAGTCTGAAATTGAACGAAAAAATGTTGGAACTTCTGTAAGAATCTGGCTTTGCATTGGGTTGTTCGCAAAATGTTAAAAAACCTTGAGGTGTTCATGGTTCGAGTGTCCGTACACTAAGAGCCTTCGCATCATGCATATTCCAGCCACCATAAACATCAACGCCTCTTTACATCACATTCGAGCAAAACCTCGACATCAAACTCACGCGCCGAGCTAAATTGTTTTTCGCGCAACATTCCTAACTGTCCACGTCACTGGGCTTGTCGCGTCATGCAAGTGAGACGTCTGTAGGTTTGTTTTTGAAAAAAATACACCATACTGATTACGGTAGTATCGTACATGTACAAGTATACCACAGTGGTCAGTGGGGAACAGTGTGCCAAGATTACTTTGATATGAGGGAAGCCAAGGTAGCTTGCCGTCAACTCGGTTTTACTAGCGCTGTAGGATATTGGTGGAACGGACGAGGGATGGGTAAAGTATGGTTGGACGACATGGAATGTACTGGTTCGGAGTCATCACTTGGAAGCTGCTCTCATCCAGGATGGGGTAACGTTGACTCTGCGTGCAAAACTCACAATTATGATGTTGGTGTGGGTGTTTTAATATTATGAAACCTTAAGACAAGCAATTAATGAAATCATGAAACAAGGAACATGAAATTTTGAAATATAATTCTATTGGGTCATTATTGATATCGTTCTCTCGAGTTCCTATAAAAAGTCATTAACATTTTGAATATGTTGCTATTTCTGAATACATATATTGGTCAGCTCTAAATTCGTGCTTGGCCGGGATTGTGGCCACCATATATGCCCTTTATATTGATTTTTGCTGTATGAAATTATATCTTTTTTTCAACCCAGTTAACCGCCTTTCACCCAAATTGGCCTTGAAACCCCTTTTTTAACAATCGAAATTGTTTCACATAGATGTGCCCTGGTTTATCTAAGTCATTTTGTCGTTTTTAACTTATTTAGTTTACATTCCAAGGAAAAGAAGTAGATTAATGTTCAAGGCCTGAGTCACTGACTTAAAGAAACAAATGGTGTTTTAGTACTCTGCGTACTAGAGTACTACCTATTATTACACATAAAGAACACTATTGCATATTTTTATCACTAGCTAATCTGTAATTTTTCACAAAGAGCTAAATACTTGCTAATATGCATTTACATGGAATGTCAATATTTATGATTTATTTTCGATTACCTTCTCCGGCGGCATCCATTTTTTCACCACAAAAGCAATGTAAAAACTCACCATTTATACGATTGATATCTAGTTACGCGAATTTCCAAAATTATCAATTATCTTAAATGATTAATCGATATATCTTTGGTGACATTAGTTAGCTCTATCTCATTGATTCAGATAATTCAAACTTTGTTTTAGCAAACACACCCATTTTTTATTCAACAGCTTTGTTATTCCCCATTTTGACGACAAGCAACTTTGACATGTCACATGTAAAAGTCATAATTTTAAAATTCACATATGGTTCCCTTAATGAGTAGTATAAAAGTACATTCCATATTTCATGATAAGCTGTGCTTTGTTTAACTAAAGAAATGATAAAAGTAATTTATTTTACGCGTAATTTAATTCTTTTAAATTCTTTTTAAGTAATATCCGCTTATGCTACAAGAGTATTCACTTTCAGTAAAAAAACAATATAAGAATTGAAACAGAAACTTCCAAAGAATCATTCTTAAGTCAACAGTTTCGATATCATCAATTTAAGGACATGCAAAGTTGGCATCTGAAACGCAAAGGAACAAAAATTGCAACAACGATTTTGGGTTTAATGTATTATACAAGTCTACCACAGTGGTCAATGGGGAACAGTGTGTTTTGGTGGTTCCGATGCCTTTGATATGAGGGATGCCAAGGTTGCATGTCGACAACTCGGTTATGCCAAAGCTGTAGGATATTGGTGGTTTGGACAAGGGACGGGCAAAGTATGGCTGTATAACATGCAATGTACAGGCTCGGAGACCTCACTCGGGAGCTGTACTAGTAGTGGGTATGGTAATGGTGCTTGGTGCAGTCATGGCAACGATGTTGGAGTTGTATGTTATATGCAGTTATAAAACGCAGGGATCGGCAAACGACGAGAAGTATTAAGATTAGAATAGACATTATTTATACTAATGACAGACTAGGAAAATGGCGCCCATGATGTGTACTATAAAAAGCAACCACTTCAATGTATCAAAATCCGATTTTCATTTTCTTTTTTTTTCTTTAATGTAACGACAAGGATGAAAAGTGCTTGTCTAACCGATGCAAAATAAGAAATTAAACATGGGCGCTCATTGTGTTCTTTAGCAAAAAATCTGCTTGTTATTCCTGCAACAAATAGAAAGACTGCACCAAAACTTTGGAACTCGATGGCTAGCAGCATCCGATAATCCAATAACTAAATCATTTTACAGGCATTCTTGGTTTGGTTTTTCAGGTATTATACAAGTCTACCACAGTGCTCAGTATGGAACAGTGTGTCATGGTAGTTCCTATTACTTTGATATGAGGGATGCCAAGGTTGCATGTCGACAGCTTGGTTATGCCAAAGCTGTAGGATATTGGTACTACGGACGAGGGACGGGTAAAGTTTGGCTGGTAAATATGCAATGTACAGGCTCTGAGACCTCCCTTGGAAGCTGTACTAGTAGTGGATATAGTAATGGTAATTGGTGCGGTCACACAACTGATGTTGCTGTTGTGTGTTCTGTCTTCCCAAACATCGCATTGTCTTTTTCACTCCTCAGCTAAATTATGAGTCTACCCGTTGTATTAATCTGAGCAAATCTATTTTAATCCATTTATATCTTTGACAGTCCACCCATGAAGAAATGGTTGACGCTTTCGTTATACACCAGTTTTTCGCATGCAGTTGCAACCTCAATCACGGCTGTTTTTCGAGCTAAGTGGTCATCATCAGATTCCATTTATTAAACCCGCAAAAGCCTGTGAGCCAGACGACAGCTGCACGTAGGATTCTAACATCCGACAGTCTTGGCCGTTGTAAAGAAACTTGTCCATAAGTAATCTTTGTAATGGCAGATATTTAGAGGTTAAGCAGTAAACACGGGCTGTTTTTGGTGACCATTTAATTACGATAATTCTTACTACATAACTTACGGTACCAGGCATCATAAGTATGATATGACAGCTAAAGAAAACGTATCCTATCCATTGTGAGTACAGTTTCCAAGTGAGGACTCAGAGCCTTAAGAAAGAGTGGGAACCAAGTCCCTTGAAGTAAAAATAGTTTTACTTCTAGACAAAGACGCCATACTATGATTCCTGGCCAGTATCGCGAAAATTACACGACGTATTGCTTTGGACTCTCTTGGACTAATACATAGACTTATGGCTGTATGGTTAAAGTTTCACAGAGTATTGTATTCGGGCCAAACAGCTGCACTTGAGGTGAGAACAAAAGTGAGGGAGAACAGTAGTCGTGGTTGAAACAAAAATTCTATGTTGCTCATGACTGAGAGAGTGCTGTCTTCGTAGATTTGTTTGATGTGCTAGTATTCGCGCTTAAAACTCGAGAATTTCTTCTTGGTGTTCGAAGCTGGTATTTTTATGATACTTTTATGATTTACTAATCCTATAAATTGAAACGTTAGCTTTAAATAAGTCATTCAACACCTCCCGTGGGAGGTATGATGTGTTGAATTTTAAGAGGTGCACTGTCCTCAAGCATCGATTCGCAGGTCGATGTTGTCGGTACCTCGGTAAGCTTCAACCGGGCACTTTGGGTCTCCTGTACCAAACATTTTTTTTTGGCTTGGATGTCCGATCTGATTACGGACCAGAATTTCCTAAAGATCATAGTTCCCACAAAGCCACGTTTATTATTGATTCCTTTATGTGTTCTCTTGAAAGTAGTGTCTGGCTTTCAGCCTTTACCTTTTTCATTTAGTTCTTTTGGCGTTAAAAAGTCTTAGGTGCTTTGAAAAGTTAAGACTCTCAATCACCTAGTGTGCATATGGTTTTTTTCTCAAAAATCTTTCGATTTAATTCCTAAAACTCGTTTAACTATTAGGCTTATCTACTTAACTATTAGTTTCTGTGCTCTTTGACGAAGGCTTCAATTTCGTTATCAGTTAGCACCCTATTTTCCTTTTGGTTTTCTGGATTCTCTAGGCTGCAGTAAACGTTAAAAGTTGGATCTGACTGATGTTTTTTTAGAACTTAAACTACACTGACTGAGCATGAATAGCAGCCGCACAGTGCATGATCGGAAGGAAGATAAGAATACCGACGAAATACAAATGCTTTCTTGCATTCTAATTAGCTTTATTTTCTATGGTGTGGGATAAAACATTACATAACATGACGTTTAGATATTGATCTTTCGTCACGTACACTGAAGAACTAACGATAGTTTATCATTCGACATGAGACAAGAAATACATTTATCCCCAAAATCGGTCATATAGTTTCCTTGGAATACATATCACGCTCACCTAACGAAAACAGCTGAAAAAAACAATTTTAGTCCAGAGTCAGCTACCTCACACGAAAGCTACTTTTCCAGTTGATGGTGAAGATAATGGCTGCACCACATGCAAACGGAACAGGCTCAGAAGGCGCATTCTCTATATTCACACTATAAATGTCGGTAAGGGACGGGCAGATAGATAGAAAATCCGACCACAGTATGAACACTTCAGGTGACCAAAGACACATAGCATGCATTGCCAGACAATATCTAACGTAAAAGTAGGACCCATTGTCATGGATGCTTTGGGAAGATAAAATTTTACTTCGTCGACGGTGAGAATGCGGATGACGTAGTCGAAGTAGCTACTGTTGGCAATGATGTTGAGGGAAAATATTGTATAGAAAATTAAAACAAAACAAAAAAGCTCAACTAAATTGCATGTTGATTCCAATTGATTCCAATTTTGTTTCGATAATTTATTGGATATTGGACATTTGGTTTTTATGTTTTATAAGTCTACCACAGCAGCCAATGGGGAACATTATGTAAAGGGGGATACAGCGATGAATTTGATATGAGTGATGCCGAGGTTGCGTGTCGACAACTTGGATATACCAATACTGTAGGATATTGGATAACGCAAACCAGTACCAGTACCATTTGAAACTCGTTAGCGTCCCACAAACGGATAAATATGGAAATCTGAGGAGACCGTGAGTTTATGTCTTAAAGTTTTCAAAGAAATGGGAGTTAACATGTCAGAATAAGATATTGATATTGCTCATATAACACCAGGCCGTGATAAATCGTCTTTTAAACCAGATCCTATAATTTGCAAGTTTACAAGGAGAGTGGTAAAGGATAAGATTTTGAATTAAAGAAAAGAATCATAAGTAAATATATAAGTTGTTTATTTTATTATTTATTTATCTTCCATTATGATTTTTTTAAATATACATATTGTAATTTTTATTATATCTATTATTGTAACTTTAGTAATTTTATATACACGGTCATGTTTTAACGGGTGCAAGCTTTAACCTTTAGCCTATTATTATTATTATTATTATTATTATTATTATGATTATTATTACTATAACTATTATTATTATCATCATCATCATCATCATTATTATTATTATAAAAATAAAATTGAACAAATGGAGATGTCAGTAGTCAATGGGGAACAGTGTGTCATGGTAGTTCCTATTACTTTGATATGAGCGATGCCAAGGTTGCATGTCGACAACTCGGTTATGCCAACGCTGTAGAATATTGGTACTATGGACGTGGGTCGGGTAAAGTATGGCTGGACAGTATGGCTTGTAGTGGTTCCGAGTCATAACTTGGAAGCTGCTCTAGTAGTGGGTGTGGCAACGGTGATTGGTGCGGCGGTAACCATTTACATGATGTTGGTGTCGTGTGCTTACAATGTTTAAACTATTCACGTACTGTTCATCTGTTGAGAAAACAAATTTTGTAGTGTAGACTGGTCAAAGGTAAGCTCCGTCCGTATAGCTGCTTTAGATAAAAAATATTTTATAATAAAAATGTGTAGCTGTTTCAAAACGCAAGGTTTCCTCATTGACTTCCATTTCATTTTGTCAAATCACTGTCAGAAATTCTACTTCAAGAATGCAAAAGATGTTGCCCTATTTAAAAAATATATATATAGGTTTTGACCTTGTTTTTTATTATATCCCGAGCACACGACACCAGCATCATTATAATTGTGATTGCAGCCACCAACATTTCCCCATCCATTGTGAGTACAGCTTGCAAGTGAGGACTCTGAACCTGAACATCCCATGTTGTACAGCCATATCTTACCCATCCCTTGTCCAAAATACGAAGGTCCCAAAGTTTTGGTAAAACCCAGTTGACGGCATGCAACTTTGGCATCGGGCATATCCCAGCTACTATGACATACTGTTTCCCATGGTCGTATTGTGTGTTTTGTTTCAGTTTGTTTATTGCTCTTAGACACTTTTTGGAACACGTCCTTCGATATGAATGATGCTCAGCTTGCATGTCGACAGAATGGTAATTCCAAAGTTTTAGGATATTAGCATAGGGACTAGGGATGTGTAAAGTATGGCTATATAACATGCAGTGTTCTGGCTCAACATGCCTTATAGCTGTTTTCGTAACACGGGCGTGATATCTATTCTAAAGAGGTAGTATATCTAATATGACTGACTTTGGAGCGATTGAAATTATCTGATCCCGTGTGTAACGACAAATAATTGTTTCCCCTTCAGAGTGTGTGACAGAGATGACGACATATTGTCCTGACATCATACTCATGTTTGTTTTAGTTGGATTTTTATAAAAACTACGTAGTTATAATAGCTCAATGCATTTTTAAATTTATAGATTATTGATAAATTGCCTACTGGACAGTCTTAGTTTCATGTTTACTGAAAGAATGAATCCGTATTTTTATGTACTTTTCTTGTATCAAGATACAACGCTATTTTGCTCCGGCATGTGCACTTTGCTCCTTTCAACATTTATGAAAAATACAAATATATATTTAAAAAAGACAATTACCCAAAATCTGAGACGTTGCATGCATTATACAGGTCTACCACAGTGGTCAATAGGGAACAGTGTGTTATGGTGGTAACAGTGATGACTTTGACATGAGGGATGCCAAGGTTGCATGCCGACAACTTGGTTATGCTAAAACTGTAGGATATTGGCAATATGGACGAGGAACGGGTAAAGTATGGCTGTACTGGATGCGCTGTTCAGGCTCAGAGTCCTCACTAGGAAGCTGTACTCACAATGGATGGGGAAACGTTTGGTCTGACTGCAACCGTCACACATATGATGTTGGTGAAGTTTTGTTTTTATTCTTGAATATTTATTAAGTAAATAGCTCTTATTAACCGAGTTAAACGTTTGGTCTGACTGCAACAGTCACACATATGGTGTTGGTGTAGTTTTGTTTTTATTCTTGAATATTTATTAAATGAATAGCTCTTCTTAACCGAGTGCGAGGTCCGTACCGTAAGTTATGGACGGAGTTGTTGTTTTGTTGTTGAAAAACAGAGGATCCATAACTTACGGTACGGAACGAGCAAACGTGGTTAATAAGATATTTAATATATGGCTAGGCATTGAGATTAAAAAGAGGCGAAGCAACACAAAGTTGACAGCGCATGTCAAACGAGAACTGCATTGGAAGGGCTTCCTGTACGTGCCACAAGTCATGTAGTGTTTGAGTCGCTCAGAAAGAGAAGTTTAATTTACTTTGAATGAATTTATCTATAGTTTAAAGTTTTCTGAAATACTAGTTAACAAAAGTGAGGCTTTCTTTTGCAAAACATGTGAATGCAAAGCAAAAAGACATCAGAAGACCTCAAGAACTCAACATGAGATTGAGAAGAAAACTGTCGTACTTCAAACGAATTCTTCTCTGAAGTCTTGCTCTGTAATCACGGATATCACATTTGAAATTACCAATTTTATGAAATTAATGCTGGTGATATGTACAGCATACACTAGTTACTTACGACCAATAAGGCATTTCCAATTGGCTCGTTTGATACATTTGAGGGGATTGAACTCGACTTTTTATATGAACTATATACTTCTATGCTTGGTAGTAGAAGAGCGAATTTCAGTAGCTATTTACGACCAAAACTGTTCAGCATTCTACTGATACAGGAAAGCTTAATTCAAAGACAGCTCGTAGTAACATCACAAAACAATGATGAAAGTCGTTGTTGAGTGAACAAAGACAAAACTTGAGCCAAAGACAAAACTTTTAAAGATGTTGAAGCTACGAGTATCTTAAACCACATCATTTCCTCATAAACATAATAGCTATAATGGAGACACTATGCGAGTCTACCACAATAGTCAATGGGGTACAGTGTGTGGTGGTTACTGGGATATGAATGATGCCAAGGTTGCATGCCGTCAACTTGGCTTTTCCAAGACAGTAGGATATTGGCATTTTGGACGAGGAACGGGAAAAATATGGTTAAACGGCATGGCTTGTTCAGGTTCTGAGTCCTCACTTGGAAGCTGTTCACACCGTGGATGGGGGAACATAGCTGGAACTAGCTGCAGCAGCTACCAATATGATGTTGGTGTGGTGCTCTGTCTTTCCAAAAACAAAGAGAACATTTCTTTCATTGTAGCTTTTAAACAGTATGATCTTTCTTACCGCTTTTCACGAATCATATTTTGTACATCTTTCATCTACATTAATATTTATTCATAAAACGGTTTCATTGTATTTATCCAGACGACCGGAATCACATTCGGGGAAATTGGGTTCTTTAATAAAAGACAATAATTAATTATTAATTACAATTCTTATAGACCTTAAATTATATGAGAAATCGACTTTCCAATTAGAGATACTTTCATTTACGTTTCAGGATAACTTTGAGACCTAATTCGAGACCGTCAAGATCCCTTTACGCTGGAAGCGAATATCGCGCTGCCTTTGAAATATTATTATATCATATATTTTCCAGTAATGATAAAAGGGTCAATTTTACACCATCAAAAGATGAAAAAACGTACTCACGTTTCGTCGGAGTAAAAGAGAAAAAGGTGTTAGGAAGGAGTGTTTATATACTGAGAACAAGACAAAAGATATTACGCGCTTGGCTATAAACACGCTGGAAGCTGTAGAGCACAAGATAAAATAGCTTAGGAACATGAGAGAGTGTCTGTCCTCTGATATAAACCAAAGTACCCAGCCAGTCAGCGCGCGCGTTTATCTCAAATATTTAATAACAATATATATAGTTCTAGTTTAGGATTAGCTAATGCAATTCTAGCAAGTAATCATTTGCAAACATATAGTAATTGCTTAGTTGTATGCAGGTTTATTGACGTTTGTCAATAATTAAAAGTCTACCACAGTGGTCAGTGGGGAACAGTGTGTCATAGTTACTTTGATATGAATGATGGCAAGGTTGCATGTCGGCAACTCGGTTATGCCAAAGCTGTAGGATATTGGCAATATGGACGAGGGACCGGTAAAGTTTGGCTGGACAACATGCGCTGTACAGGGTCAGAACCCTCACTTGCAAGCTGTTCTCACGATGGATGGGGAGGCCATGGCTCTAGCTGTGACAGGCACCAGTTGATGTTGGTGTCGTCGACCATGTTCGAACATTCATTCCTCTTTTAATCATTGTTCATTGTCCTTACGTTTCTTATTTTTCACTTTTTTTTCTATTGGACCTTTTGGCTAATAGCAATGCAGTGTAGTTGAAAAAATTCCCCATCTCAATAAGACGTCACATCAAAGCAATATATTGTTTTTTTAACGCTAAGGATCATGACGCCAGAAGGGGCGAAATATAACAGCCACACCAATAGAAATTAAATCACAATAAAATTTGGTTTATGAAGTGGGGACAGCTAGATATTGCACTAATAACGCAAACGAAAAGACGATCCTAAATTTTTAATATTACTGTCCACATAAACAAGCTGTGACTTCGTCATGAAATAAGTCAATTGATATCTTGAAATACAACTACTTTGAAGTTCATTTCATCCGTAGAGCAATTCTGAAATTTTGAAAAATTTAATGAAGGATGCGTGGTTAAATGAAGACCTTAGAAATGTTTTGATGATAAAAATGTCCTATTACTAAACAGTAACAGGTTTCTACCTTGGTGTTTGCTGTATGCAAACACGACATCAGCATCACTATAACCGTATTGGATTTACCACCTTTTCAATTCCCATAAATTATGACTACAACTTCCAAGTGAGGCCTGTATAGTTCATGCTATTTAGCCCTACTTTTCCGACCGCTTCTCCTAGATACGAAGGTAAAACGTTTTAGTGAAACCAAGTTGTTGACATGCAAACTTGACATTCCTTACCTCGTATAAATTGGGTGTTCCAAAACCGCGAAAAAGCGAAATAGCAAAATAGCGAAAAAGCAAAACATTGGTGTTGACATATTGATGCACATTAAGAAGAAAATACACCGTAAACATCTACATGAAATAACAATTTTGCCTGAAATCGACACGAAATGTATTCCTTATTTATAATTTTTATTCTATATGTATGTTCATTCCGCTATTTCACTTTTTCCCCATTTCGCTTTTTCGCGGTTTAGGAACACCCGTATAAATTAACTTTGTAGGACTCGTTAATAGTCTGTTTTCTTGAATTGGGGAAACAGTAACACAATTTCCTAAAGCAAACTATGTTCTCATCGTTGGTTTCTACATAAAACTACAACCAAAGTTAAATTATGTACACCTTGCAAGAAAATCATCATGATATCAATTCTAAAGTAAGAATGTAAGTCTAGGCAAAATTCGAAGAATTCAAACTTAATTAATTAAGACATATACCATTAAGCTAGTAACTATTAATAAGTACAGGCTCAGTCTAGAGTGAGATTGTATTTAGTTCTATAGTAAATGATGCTGGTAAACTCTATATATCTATTTATTTATTGCTTTATTTTTTGGTTTATGCATTTTGTCGCCTTATACAGTTCTACCACAGTGGTCATCTAGAAACAGTGTGTCATGTTTCGTTTGATATGAGGGATGCCATTGTTGCATGCCAGCAACTCGGTTATGCCAAAGCAGTAGGATATTGGCAATATGGACGAGGGACCGGTAAAGTATGGCTGCAGAGCATGAGCTGTTCAGGTTCAGAGTCGTCACTTGCAAGTTGTTCTCACGGTGGATGGGGAATCCATGGCCTCTAGCTGTGACAGTCACCGGTATGATATCGGTGTCGTATGATCAGATTATACAAGTGAATAATATACCCATGATATACCATTGTTATCAGGCTTGTTGCCACGAGTAATTTGCATTATATTCCAATGACAGGTTGTTTTTTTTAAAGACATCTTACAGCTTTCTTCGTAGTTGAATTCATGTTACCTCTACACGCTTAAGGTATTAGGATACGTTTACGACCACTATGCGCGCAAACTTAAATAACGCGCTGACATTATAGTATAACACAAACAAAGTATACATTTTCTGAAAGCTGAGTAAACAAAGTTATGAAGAAATGTTCAAAAAACGATTTTTTTCATTGTTGTTCACATTATTGTCCTTGAAGCGAAATTTGACCATGCCTCAGTGAAAACGTTAACGGAGACGTGCATTTTAAGCTATGTTTGCGAAAAATGGCTTAACATACTCAGGAGATAATAAGGTCAAAAAGGGTGTCCCAGATTTTTGATATCTGTTTTCGCTATTTTTGATCAAAGTTAGGCGATTGCTTTTGGAGTGCTGTTTAAAGTAAAAAGCGTCATAACTTTGGAAAGAAATTAAAATTAAATCGGAGACACACTTTTTTGGATCATGAGTTACTTTATAAACTCTCCAAAGTTTAGAAAAATCGAATGACATCAAAGGGACTTTTAGCTTTTTGAAGTTGAGGTTTTAGCGGCAAAAAAAGATTCGAGAAAAACGCATTTCTTTGTTTGGAGCCGGAAGCTGCAGGGAGCCACGATGGTGTTGGTCAGAACACCTTGTGCCTTCCATTTTGTCATCACTTTTCAAATTATCTGGTGTTCTGGACAATCGCAATGTAGGATCTTTTTACAAAGGCAAAGGAGCATGACAGATGTGCATATATTAAGCGACGGTACATTTCCGGTCTTGATAAAGCCACGATTTCGATTTTTCTCAAATTTTGGCTTTTCCAATCAAAAATTTCAAGAAGTTTTTACAAACATATGAAAGATAAAAGTTTAAAATTACGAAATTAAAAAGAAAATTTTTTTTCGAGCAATTCGTCAATTTTCGTATCCTAAAACCTTAAGACTAATTAGTCTTTAAAGGTTTTTTTATTATATATTGCAGTAAAAAACGATTTCAAGAAATTCAACAGTTGGTTCTGTTCATAGAAAAATATTTTAACTCTTTCTTGAACGCACAATTATGTTACTACTAATAATTAAGCCACCAAAAGAAACGTCTTTGTCTCATATCAGCTAACGATAAGGGATTTACCAAACGTTTCGATACATGGTCGTCGACACTATAACTAAATTTCGATTGATCGGGAAAATTTTAAATTTGTCTAGCCTTGTGATAATTATGTCCTTTAACCACTGCAATCGTAAGCCATCCGACGAGTCTGCCTCGAAGAACTGACTGTATGGTTGTTGCCACATAGTTTAAACTTCATTTCATCACGGCGATTAAGCAACTTGAAAGATATTTTTATTTTCACAGGTATACCACAGTATTCAATGGGAAACAATGTCTTATGCTTACTTTAATATGAGAGATGCCAAGGTTGAATATGGACAACTTGGTTTTACAAAAACTGTAGGATATTGGCAATATGGACGAGGATCGGGAAAAGCATATATAGACTATTTCATAAAACAGGAAAATTAAAGATTTTGAAGAATTAACAAGCATTACATTTTTGCACGGTTTCTCATTAAAGAATTTAAACTATAAATAAATTGAAAAGTATTACATATTATTAATTTTGCATACAAAGAAATTCCTAGGAGGTCAATGGGGAACCGTCTGTTGTGATTCCTTTGATATGAACGACGTAAAGGTAGCTTGTCGTCAACTCGGCTTTTCCGCCGCTGTTGGACTTTGGAGTTACGGTCAAGGAACTGGGAAAGTATGGCTGAACGACATGGGTTGTTCGGGTTCAGAGTCAAAACTGCAAAACTGCACTCATTCTGGTTGGGGAAGCGTTGTATCTGAATGCCATTCTCACCAGTATGATGTTGGTGTGGTATCGTATAGTTTTGGTGTTTGGTTTGTTTATGCAAATCTACAACAGAGATCATTGGGGAACGTATATTGTGATAACTTTGAATTGAGGGATGATGCAAAGGTGGTGTCTCGTCAACTCCGCTCCGATGTAGGAAATTGGACGAGGGTCAAAGTTCTGGGAAAATATGGCTGAACGGAATGGGGTGTTCAGGTTCAGAGTCAACATTTGGAAGCTGCACTCATTCTGCATGGGCAAGTGTTGCTTCTGACTGCTATCCTCACCAGCATGATGTTGAGTGATTTTTAAATTATATAACTAATCCTTTAACAATTAAAGATACCAAGGAACGAGAAACTTATCTAGTTTTTCCTGATTCGACTGTTGAAGTGAAATCGGGACAAATGTGATCTTTTTATTTTACGCAATATTTCGTTTTTTGCCATGAAAGTCTAAGTTCCTTGTTTTTTGTCTTCGTTACTAAGTTTTTCTTAAATTAAATCCAATTACACTCTACGCATTAACGCTTAACCTACGAATATTGCAATGATTGAAAAAAGTATTCGATTATTGAAATAAAGAAACGTAGATAATGCATCACAAATCTTAAACGCATTAAAACGACGTTTTAAAAGAGTTTAAAAACTTATTTTAATTAATTGAAAAGTATTTTAAATTCGTGCAAGTATTTTTGTATTGGAAAAAGCAGTAAAATGTGCAGCTCGTAGGATATGTTGCAGCTGTCGCGTCAGTTTTGATCACTATCACTATTCGTATTCAAGCCAGACTTAGAAAAGCTGAAAAATGCGAGGTTATGCGTGGAGTGTGTTGACTGTAAAAATATTTATATTTTCATATCACGTTATTTTCTTATTTATTATATATATATATATATATACATATATATATATATGTATATATATACACTCGATTGCAGAAACGTTGTAGTATACATTTATACATTTATACAAATATCTAATGAGATGCATATTGCATATTTACTTTTTTTAACCCTCAAAACCAATTGATATTTAATCTGTAGGATGTAAAACACAAGAATAAGATATTTTGACGTTTATTGAATGAAACAAATAATAAATAAAGCGAGTTTTCTGTTTTGCATATCATTAAATATACTGAATAAATTAGGTATTTGTATAAATGTATACTACAACCTTTCTGCAATCAAGTGTATATATATATGAGTTTTCAAGCATGATTACTTTGAAATGAGGGATGCAAAGGTCGCTTGTCGACAACTTCGTTTTACTAAAACTGTGGGGCAGAATCCCAGTATTTATGTACGCACTGGCGGAAGTGATGTCAGCCAAGCCATGAAAATCAACTCCATGGGTTACCATTTTTTCTTAGACGTGGTGCTCTTTGTAATGACAAAGTCTCGTTCTCGTTGTAAAATATTGTACGAATATACTATAAAAGTTCAAAAGTCCAATAAAAGTCTCGTCACAATACTACGAAATGCCACAACGATATGCCGTTTACTTATTACTTTAAAATTTATTCTCATTGACTTATTTACTATATATACTATGTTTACTGTTTATATAACATGTTTTTATATGACATTAATTGATGTTTTTTAAGATTTCCTTGTTTATTATTTCTTCGTTATTCACCGGCCAGGAGGTCCGGAAAGGGAAAAACTGTGCACGAGGTCTTGAATGTACGGACCGAGGCCGTTGACGGTTAATAACATTAATTTTTTTCCTCGCATTTTTTTACTTGTTTTTTTTTTTTTTTTTTTTTTTTGTCTTGTTGTTTAGCGGCAAAGGATACCTGACCGCGACCGCGGGCAGATACTGACAAAATACCGCCCGCTCAAACAGCCAATCAGAATGCACGATTTTTTAGGATACCGGAGCGGAAAAAAAACCCGATTATTAACGGTAAGGGGCAAAAATGGACAATGAATTTTGTTTTACAGGAGTTATAGAAGTCTACCACAGTGGTCAATAGGGAACAGTGTGTTATGCTGGTTCCGATTACTTTGATATGAGGGATGCCAAGGTGGCATGCCGACAACTCGGTTATGCCAAAGCTGTAGGATATTGGTGGTTTGGACAAGGAACGGGCAAAGTATGGCTGACTAACATGCAATGCACAGGCTCAGAGACCTCCCCTCAAAGCTGTGCCAGTAGCGGATATGGTAATGGTGATTGGTGCGGCGGTTACGGCGCAGATGTTGGTGTAGTATGTTTTGTCCTTCCCAACTACTGTGTTATTTGTTATAATTTAGAGGTCTAATATATAGTCTGGGAATCGAAGGATCGCGAGACAAGCGTTAAGATTAGAATAGTGATTATTTTGTAAAGCAGTGATAAGTTAGAGAATGCATGCCCTTGTTTGGTCTCCTAAAACACGCGTACCAAATCCTTCAGAATGTGGCAACATTTATACAAGTTATTTAATATTTACCTTTTGAAAAAAAAGTGCAACATATTTTTGTTGAGGATCAGCCGTGTGATCGCAGTTTAGATAGCTTATATATAATCTACCATAATGGTCAATGGGGAACAGTGTGTCATGATGGTTACATCGATGCCTTTGATATGAGGGATGCCAAGGTTGCATGTCGACAGCTTGGTTATACCAAAGCTGTAGGATATTGGTGGAATGGACAAGGGTCGGGAAAAGTATGGCTGTTCGACATGCAGTGTTCAGGCTCAGAGTCTTCGCTTGGAAGCTGTACACACAATGGATGGGGAAACGTAAACTCTGGGTGCAACAGTCACACGTGGGATGTTGACGTATTGCAGCGCTTTTCGTTCGTCGGAGATGTGTTCGACAGCGCTAGCAGTGATTAATGGGGAACAGTATGTTCTTATGCTTTTGACATGGGGGAATCCAAGGTAGCTTGTCGTTAGACATTGGCGATACTGACGTGGCACAGATAAAATATGGCTGGACGACATGGAATGTACAGGTTCTGTGATCCCTTGCAAGCTGCTCTCATCCTGGATGGGGTACTGTTGACTCTCAACTCACAACCATGATGTGTAAACGGATGAAATTATATTTCAAAGCTCCGTTCGAAATATGAGATAACTATTGGTAGGAATTCCGGTTTAGTGCTTTTTAAATGATTTAAAAATCATTTTTTAACCAATTTAGAGTCATATATGCTACCCTAAGAAAAAGAAATCGTATCCATATCAATTTGACCTCTGGTACATATACGCATATTCCTCGAAGTCCCATCATGCACCACTGGATTTTTTCTCTTTTGCTTCCCAACCGACTGGAGATGTTTGTTCAGAGCACACATTTGTGCTATTTTTGAACATTTTTCCAGCTTTAATCTCTAAAAAATATCGAGAGCTACAAAATTGTGTTTACTGGCCGATGGAAATACGATGTCATAAGTGAAACGAACGAGGTCCAGCTCAACACCCGCCAATACTCAGAAGAAAAAAATATTCTTCTTTAAAACGACGTGTTAAGAAGATCGAGATAATGTTCTTCAAAAGATCCTACATACTCCGGTTTACAAAAAAATTAACCGTTTGGTTCCTGAGTTACGATTTCTTAAATGAACATATAAGTGTATGTGAAGGCACAAAACACTTTCCAACCTCCTTAAGCATAAACCTACTAGATAATAATATAGTATTGAAAAACAAAAAAATGACACTGAAAATTTTACTGTGAAAAGCGAAACTCAACCGGCGGCACTGTTTTCATTCATATTTGTGAAGTATTGACGTATTAAAGCTTAACCTTGCTCTATTTCTATAGCTTTTTGTCTCTATTATTGCTGTCAAAACTCTCTTTCCAATATTTTTTACCTTATCAGTTCTTGAAATCATTTTTTAAAATTAATGAGTGATAAACTGAAATAATTTATTTACAAATGCTTTGTTGTCAGATCATTTAACAGTTCAAAGCCGTCCCATGTTTACAATTTGCTATAAGATTCTTGTCAGTTAACTGGCACTTTCTTTATTGCTTCGTCTGTTCTTGTTCTTCTCGTCTGTTCTTCAATACATGTGAATAAGTTGTCTTTTGGATTTTTTTCCCGTTCTTTGATGGAATTCTTTTAAAATGCCATCATTATCTCTTGCAGTAGCCAGTTGTTTGTCCGTCGTAATTTTGCACATGAAAATCTCATTGAAATCTGACAGCCGCTTTTTCGTGTTAAAATTTCGATAATTCTTAAGTTTTTATTTATCTATACCGTTCAAAACCTTTCCTTTCCTTGGCACAGTCTTGTCTTTTCTACAATCTATTTTTAAAGGTTTTTTAGAGAACAAGCAGAGATTTCTACGAAACTTGAACATGCATTGTTTGTTTTTCACTACTCGCTATCTATCACAGGATAGATAAGTGAGTACGTTAGCCAATCAGATTGCAGGATTCGTGATAGTATGCTAGTAGGTTTATGCTAATTGTAGTTAGACCAAACGTTTCCCCATCCGTTGTGATTACAGCTTCCAAGAGACGACTCTGAACCTGAACACTGCATTGCGTACAGCCATACTTTCCCAGACCCTCGTCCATTCTGCCAATATCCTACAGTTTTGGAATAACCGAGTTGTCGGCATGCGACCTTCGCATCTCGCATATCCCAGTAGTCATAAGCACACACTGTTCCCCACTGACCAATGTGGTAGACTTGTATCCACACATATTAAATCTTATTATTCTATTACTGCTAAAAGCCTTGCTCCTCCATGTTTCATTGTAATAATTTACCACGTTGTGTGTATAATAGCTTGGAGACGAGGGAGACTGCATCGAAAAGGTGACTAAGTTCGTTAGCTTATCCTGCAGTTTCGCTGCTTTTTCAACCTGAAACGTTCAAAAGTTTGAAATCAAAACATTTAAATTAACTGTATAATAACAACTTTGTTTGTCTGCTTTAGGATTAAGGCTATGCAAGTGATGTTTCAATTAGTCACATCGACTTGGATTTTACAAATCTGCCAGAGTTGTCAATTGGCAACAGTGTGTCATAACGGGTTTGATATGAATGATGCCAAGGTTGCTTGCAGACAGCTCATTCCCAAGTATAATTATTTTATAAAGTTCAATTGCATTTTGCGTAAACAAAAGGTAAAACACGAAGACTAAATGTCAGGGCATCATCCCAGTGTATCACAGTGGTCAGTCTGTCATAATAACTTTGATATGAATGATGCCAAGGTTGCATGTCGGCGGGGACAAAGTCTTCATTTATTATTATTTTTATTCCCGATGAAGATAATGTCCCCCATAATGAGAGCCATGAAGTGAAAAAAATGAAATCGAAATGCACTATATCATTTTTTTCGCACGAGTTTTCCAACTTACTACTCTCCCACTTCGGATTTTTTTCACATGTACACAACCACCCCAAGGGCTAGTTTTGTTCTTCAAAAAATATTCTTCGACAAAGTTTTGCATGGGCGACATTTTTACGCTTTGTATTCCTGGTTAATTTTACTTGAAAAACGAAAGATAACTAACGATCCAATCCAATACAATATCAAGTTTAATGAAATTTACCGTCGATGTCTTTCATTAAAAACCATTTTTTCGGAGATCAACACTATTAACACTATGAAACAGACTTGAAAACTGGTTTAAAAAAGGTGAACAAAATATAAGCTTACTTTTACTTCTTTTGAAAAACGATGTTTTGTTTTTGTTTTTTGTTATTATATCCCAAGTACACGATTCCAGAATCACCATAACTGTGAGTGCACCCAGGAGCGTTTCCGATTATGAGAACAGTTTCTAATTGAGGCCTCGAAGCCAGTGCATCGTATGCCTTACCATCCATCGTATACTTTACTCGTGCCTCGTCCACTGTGCCAAGGTCTAACAATTTTGGTTAAATAAAGTCGACGACCTTGGCATCCTTCATATACTATACATTGTCACAAATCCATCTTTAAATTTGGGTGTTTACACCAAGTCCAATAACGTGATCATCAGGATGGATACAATTAGCTTTCATTTTGGGAATATTACGCAAAAAGCATAGTAATAATTTCCTCTTCACTGCTTAAGTCGTTTGAAAGACACAGACTAACACTGCTCTTACACTTCAGAAAGACATTTAGCCGTTTTAGCAATCTTAATTTCAATTCGTTCAGGAGAAGATATAGTGAGCCCAGTCCAACCAGTTTCACGTGCCATGTAAACGTTCTGTAGTACGTAGTCTTCGAATAATAAAGTCTCTACCATAGAAAAGCTATGTTTAGCTGAGTAACATTTTCAGGCTCCGAGAATTCCTTTCATAGCCATTATAACACTGGATCGTTTAAGCAGTACAGTATTCAAATTAACCATAGTGGCGAAGTGGTTCCGAAATTTGTAAAACCACTGTACAACGGTTTTCACTTACGCTTAGCTAAGATGTGTAGTGTAGTTCATGTACATTTATAAGTATAGTCATTGATTTGTCTTTTGGCTCGGTTATACCAAAGCTGTAGGAAATTGGCGATACGGAAGAGGGACCGGTAAAGTTTGGCTGGAGAGCATGCGCTGTACAGGATCAGAAGCCTCACTTGCAAGCTGTTCACATGATGGATGGGGAGGCCATGGCTCTGGCTGTGACAGCCACCAGTATGATGTTGGTGTCGTCGGCCATGTTTGAACATACATACCTATTTTAATTATTGTTTATTGCTCTTATTTTTTATTATGTATATATATATTTTTTGCTTTGGACCTTTCGTCTCAATAAGACGTCGCATCAAAATAAATATATTATTTATTGTCCTTATTTTATTATATTTCGCTTATTTTTGCCATTGTACCTGCTGGCACATAGCAGTGCAGTTAAAACGCTAAGGACCATGATCGCCAGAAGGGGCGAAATAGCAGCTACGCCAATATAAATTAAATCATTGATTTGACTTTTGCAGTTTCGTAAACGTTTGTCGCCTTATAAGTGTACCACAGTGGTCAATGGTGAACAGTGTGTCAGAGTTGGTTTGATATGAATGATGCCAAGGTTGCGTGCCGACAGCTCGGTTATACCAAAGCTGTAGGATATTGGCGATACGGAAGAGGGACGGGTAACGTATGGCTACAGAGCATGGAATGTACAGGTTCAGAGTTCTCACTTGCAAGTTGTTCTCACGGTGGATGGGGAAACCATGTCTCTAGCTGTGACAGTCACCAGTATGATGTCGGTGTTGTATGTTCAGATTATACGAGTAACAGTATACCCAAGATATACTATTCTTATCAGGCATGTTGCCATGAGTAATTTGCATTATATTCGAATGACAGGTTCCCTTTAAATAAAATATGCATACTGTCATTTAAATAAAGACATCTTACAGCTTTCTTCGTAGTTGAATTCATATTATCTCTAGTATTAATTTTTAGACGGTATTTACTTTGATATGAGAGATGTCAAAGTTGCATATCGACAACTTGGTTTTACAAAAACTGAAAGTCATTGGCAATATAAGCAAGGATAGGGTAAAAATACATAAAGCAATTCATAAAGCAGTCAAACTATTTTAGAGCACTAAAAAGGACTACCTTTTCACATTGTTTTCCAATAAAAAACTGAAAATATGAAGAATTTAAAAATTATTACATATTATCACAATTATTACATATCCACAGAAACTTATATGAGTTTATGAGATTACAAATCTACCACAGTTGTCAATGGGGATGTATTGCAGAATGACAAAATTCCCTACCGTAACCCCCTAGGGGAAATGTGAGAAGGGAGAGTTACAGGAAAAAAACCACGAGGAGATAAAAAAGATAAATGATCAGTTTTCTAAGCTGTGATTCTAAGTTCGATTTACGCGAAATATATACATAATTTACTACGTCAGATTCCCCTACAGCTTTTGTAAGTATTCAATCGTTTATACTTTGATTTTATACAAATGTTTAAGACAAATTTTCACATACCTAACTTGACCTTAAGCCAAGTTCTTATCGTCCAGAAAATTTAAGGTTTTTGACAACGGAGTAACAGTGTAGTTTTTAAATCAAGTAGCGCCCCAACACGTGGGAGTGAAACACGGGAACCGTCTGTTGTAATTACTTCGATATGGACGACGTAAAGGTAGCTTGTCGTCAACTCGGCTTTTCCGCCGCTGTTGGACGTTGGAAGTATGGTCAAGGAACTGGGAAAGTATGGCTGAACGACATGGGTTGTTCGGGTTCAGAGTCAAAACTGCAAAGCTGCACTCATTCTGGTTGGGGAAGCGTTGCATCTGAATGTCATTCTCACCAGTATGATGTTGGTGTGGTATCGTATGTTTTCGGTTCGTAAATAAAATTTTTAATATTTTCACAAACTAGATAGCAAATACAATGTAAAAAGAAATAAGGGCCTTTTTCAGACTTAGGGCTAAAAAGGATAAAGTTTGTAACCACTTAGATTGAAAATCATCGAGACGATTCTGAACTGACGGCATAGTTGCTGTCATATAGTTTAAGCTTCCTATCATGATAGCGATGATGGAACAAATCAAAAGATATTCTTATTTTCACAGGTAACCAAAGTAGTCAATGAGGAACAATATCTTATCCTTACTTTTATATCAGAGATGCTAAGGTTGAATGTGGACAACTTGGTGTTACAAAAACTGTAGGATATTGGCAATTTGGACAAGGATCGGGAAAAGTATATATAGACCATTTCATAAAACAGAAAAATAAACGATTTTGGAGAATTAAAAAGCATTACATTTTTAGGTTTCTCATTAAATAATTTAAAATATAAAAGAAATTTACATATTAATTAATTTAGCATACAAAGAATTTCATAGGAGTTGGCGAGATTATACAAATCTATCACAGTGGTCAATAGGGAACCGTCTGTTGTGATTACTTCGATATGAAAGACGCAAAGGTAGCTTGTCGTCAACTCGGCTTTTCCGCCGCTGTTGGACATTGGAGGTACGGTCAAGGAACCGGGAAAGTATGGCTGAACGACATGGGTTGTTCGGGTTCAGAGTCAAAACTGCAAAACTGTACTCATTCTGGTTGGGGAAGCGTTGCATCTGAATGCCATTCTCACCAGTATGATGTTGGTGTGGTATCGTATAGTTTTGGTTTGTAAATATGATTTTTAATATTTTGACGAACTAGAATGCAAATACAATGGGGGGAAGGGTTTGTTTCAGACATGGGAGTAAAAGGATAAAGTTTGTAGCTGATTTCCATTTAAAAAGTTGAAATCACTTGCAATATTTTATACACGCATCTACCATATTCACAAAAGTGGAAGCTTGTAGAGGAGTACCTGACTTCATAATAATGAATATCAAAGTGTCTATAAAAGCCAAAACTACCAAAACAAAAAATACAATGAGACAGGACTTTCGCTATTCACCCCTGTAAAAAATCTAAGGCCTCTCAATCACTCAAATAAAAATAAAGCACTTTGGTAATATCAAGCCAAACTACAGCCTCACGCCCAAGCAAACGATTCACTTAAAGTATTTAAGATTACGTAAACATTATTTGTATTATTTAAAGTTACTGAAGACCTTCGTGGGTAACTTTCCCCCACACCCTCCCCCCTCCCCAAAAAGTATCAAATAAAATAAAAGATTGTAGGCTGACCTTCCATTTTTGACAATTTGTTTTAAAATTCTTTAATTTTTTGGAGTTGTTAAAAAAAACACGATTTGAAGAAAAGGTAAATAAATCACCGAAGGTGTAGTAATTAACCTTAATCGTATTAAGAGCGCGTCTCCCTAAAAATCAAACAAAATCGAAAATTTGTGGCAAGGCTCAAAAATTCAAAATCGCTCAAACTTTCACCATTTGTTGCCCATGGTTAGGTGAGAAATGCTGTGGGGTTGGTTTGTAAAAATACTTTTTATTTTGCGAGAAATCCGTGAAAAACTGAAATTAGATGTGGACGTAAAAAAATCACCTTCAAAAACGTCCATATTCAACGGCCTCGTGTGACTCGGAAAAGAAACTTACAAACCTCTATTTTATACCATTGAAACACTCGACTCTTCGTGAATGTATTTCGTGAATTTCAGTTAAATTGGGATAATCTTTGCTTTGGAAAGAAGTTGTTAGAAAACGCTACCAAATTCATAACGAAATATGAAGGTACACTAC
Organism: Actinia tenebrosa; assembly: GCF_029948245.1. NCBI lineage: Eukaryota > Metazoa > Cnidaria > Anthozoa > Actiniaria > Actiniidae > Actinia > Actinia tenebrosa. The sequence goes on from NW_028292579.1 coordinate 21,285,258, forward strand.
AAAAAATTTTTGTCCCACTGCCTTTTGCTCAAAATTCAAGACATTTTAGAAATAAAACCCAGAAGGGTACTAGATTTTAAATATATAAAAATAGTTCTGGGCAAATGCAAGCGCGCTCTGTAATCCAGTGCTGAGTTTGGCGTATTTTTAGGAATCGGTCATGAGTTCTAATATTGCGTGACAGGCCGTGACAGTACTGTCATTACTATTTACACTGTTATTTGCCGTGGTATTATTTAATTCCTTTTGAAGATCATGTAAAAACTTCCATTTGAGTTATATATCACCCAATGAATGAAAGACCTGCAAAATATATGGTAGAAAGTTACAGGTTATATCCAAAGTTTGAAACTAAATACTGGTATGCAAATTTAGCTGAGAAATTCCGTGAGACACTACTGGGAATTAAGCAGTTTAATATACTTTCCCCACTTGCTATGAAAGTTATGAAATGAAGATAATCGACGCAGGAATAAATAATCTGTATTATTATAATAATTTCTATTTTCCCCAATGATGTCGAGTTTAGGAATCTGAAGCCCGATAATTTATGCTTTTAAATAAAAAAAACTGTTCTGTACAACACCAATTTGCTTTTTTTTCTTGAATTCATAGTAAAACATAGAACACTATATTGCGCATTTAATTTTTTCCTCTAGTATATATAATACAAAATACAGAACCGGCCAAGGAGGGGTGGGGGGGGGGGGGGGGGGGGGAGGTTGGGAGGGTTGCGAAATAATCCATAAGTTTTGCGATACCAATATACACAGAATTCCATGGATGAACGGTCAAATACCTCAAATTATCTAGAAGTGAGTTCTTGAAAATATCAAAAATTGTTCTTGGTGTTGCCTTCATACCATTTACAGTGTCAGTACCAGTTTTATAGTGACTCCATTATTAAGAAAAACGGCTGAGTAGAAATACGGAAAAAAAAAACTGGAGGGTTAGCCTCATTTTTATACAGAATGATCATGTGTTCAAGTGAGAGTCCCGTGGGCTGTCAAAGCGTTCTTATTTATTGAAGTTGCTTTTTTAGTATTTGTGAATATTTAGACACAGAAAAAGGAGCCTTCAATCAAGGAACACGACTTGATATTTTACGATTTCGAAGGGTCTATCATCTAGCTATTGGTTGCAATCACAACCCTTGACCAAATTGGTAAGCATGTCTACGTAAGGCTTCTTTCTCCTGACAACAATGTCTGATGTGTCAAGGCCAAGGGATTGACAAATGTCCTGCAACTTGGCTATTGAAAGCGATTTGATCTTGGAGCTCATTACCATTTCACAAATATTACTGGAATCATGCATAATTGGGTGTGAGTGTTGAACACTGATGTCGGCCAGAACCTGGTTTTGGAGTTCATGGTGTAACTCATTTTCCAAGTTGGCATCCTCTTCATCGTCACTTTCTAATTCATCCGGCACAGTACTACGCTTCGCAGCCATGCGGGAAAAATAACTACGGAGCTGTTGCGTAGACAAAAACTCGCCACTATCAAATAAGCTCATTCCGTTAATGTCTTTTGCAGTTCTCATTTCTCTAGACACATCAGATGGGTCAACTTTCTTCCCAGTGGTCTCTCCTATCAGAAACTTAGCATTAAGGTACTCCTTTTGCTTGTCAGAGAATCTCTTACGCTTACGTGTAGATTTCAGCGCCCAACCCATTTTAAGAGCAGATGATGGCGATGAAGGTGAGCTGGTACCTTGCTGATGAATAACGGGAACTTGACTTGTACCACTTTCTAGCTTGGTTGCGTACTCTTTGATAGCCTTGTCATAAAGGGTCTCCTGTTCTAAACAGCGTTTGTGCTTTCCGCATTCCATGTGCGTCTGAAGGGATGAATACCTCACATACGATTTTATGCATCCTTCTTCAGGACAAGTAAACAAACCAGGTTCTTGGCATGCGTCATTGGGCTCAGTGGATTCTGATAATCTGCTGTCAGAATTGTTAGCTGTGCCACTCTTTGGCTGTTTGCAATTTGCTTTCCTGGATTTAACGGGTACAAATTTCGCATTGCCGCACATCCTACACTCGACTGTTGGTAGTTCCCCTTCATCAGGTACGTCGAATTTCTTCCAAGGCAATTCGTTCCCAGGGCCAATGTTATACGCTCTCCAAACCTTGAGTCCTGTCTTGCTAAACTGAATGTTGTTGATGTAACTGATTTTTTCCAACTTGTTGACTTTCTTCAATCGGTTTGTAGGTTGACTACACACTGTTGTACTTACCCCCTGCACGCCGCCAGACGAGTCCATGGCCTCTTTCATTTGAAAAGATGTTTCAAGGTCGTGTCCAGCATTTAAATACCGCGCCATGTGTGACTTCATCGTGGCCGCCTTACGGTCACACGAGCCCTTTTCACCCTGTGGATCCGAAAAGTCAATTCGTGATATTTCTACATCATTGTATTTAGCGACTTGAGGGACGGTAATAAGGGTCTGCGCACTGTGGTAGCAGGCAGCATTGTCCTGCCTCAGATGAACTTTTGTTAGTTCTGGCATTATTTCTTTGAGCTGTCTGAATACATCGTTCAGAACGGACAGTACTGCGCAGCTATCTTGGGAAATAGACTTCTCGAATACATGCGCAAATGTCATCATCTGCATCACTCCATCCTTCTTTCTAATAGCTACGGCTAGGTGCCACGAAATACCTCGTTTGGCGAATCAATCCGACTGACTTTCGCGAAATTTACGAGGAATGTATTTCATCGCCCAGTCAGAGACTAATAACACTGAAGAATGATCCAGGTCTCTGAGTATGTCCAGTCTACATTCATCCTGATTGATAGAGCGAAGAAGATGAGATTTCCAGGCATGTATATCCTGCTTTGCCTGTGAGAACAGGAAGGACATTTCTTGCCTTTCATCTTCCAAGCAATCGACAACTTTCAAATTCTCTTCAATCTCTGTAATGACCGACTCCAGAAGAGAACAACGATCGCAACTTGCGTTGTGGGTATGGTCACACGTGCCTTTGTAATGCTTATCATTGGGATCACTTAAAGCGTACACACGACAGTGGTCTGGAACCGTGGAACTTTTGGACACGTGAACCTTAAATTAGATAAAAGAACCTTAATTTCTTATATAGAATCTTTGGAACCCTTGGAAAAGTTGGCAAGAAGATGAACCCCAAAGGAGAAAAAAACGACTGCATGAACAAATGTCAGAGAATAGTGAAATTGCGCCAGGAGACGAGATAATTCTCATACTATTCAATTAGAAACACAATAAAATACATAGTTTATTAGTCTTGAAAACATTAATAAAATATTGCTTGTTCTTATTCTGTCAAACCCCACCCAAAGTATCTTCAGATAACTAGGCTATTAGAAACGTTTGTATTCTAATATATTTCTTGACATACCTTGTAATCACCCTTCAGGTATCTCTTGGCTTCCTTTAGTTGCTCTTTCTTTGCCTTTGCCCAAGACAAACCCAGTCCGTTGCTATCTCCAAGGCAATCGACAACTTGCTCTAGGTCTTCAAACGCTCTGGCACCCTGCGCTCCAAAATAATCTAAACCTTGGAGAGATTTCCTTATTGAAGCAGAACACACATCCAATATTCTGTAGAGGGTACTACGTCGCATGGGCTTGAAGCCTTCTTCGCTACAAAACAATTCGTACTGCTGAATAATTTGTGCCGGGATGACAGTCCTGATGACATTGGGAACAACTATTTCTTCACTGGACGATAGCTTTAACTTCCTTTCACCGAATGGGAGGTCCTGTACAATATGTGCACTTGTGATAAAGTCAATGAAGTGGCTTAGCTGTCCCGTAGATACATACATTCTAGTACAAGCAGTGTCAGGTAATGCAGCACCACGCCCATGAAGAAGTCGATGATGTCTAGCAATGTTAAATCTATAGCGCGTCAGGTCTGGAATCCACCGCTTAAGTGTCTTAAAGGTGACTTTGTCAGCTATAATCGAAAGTATTTGACGACGCGTATCCCAGTGTTTAGCGTTCTTATAGCATTCAGTCAAGGCATCTACTAAAACAGAATCTACATCGTCTTCTTGATTTAATGGGATTTCTTGAGCTACGTTCCTTGAACTGCTCATAGCATCCCAAAGGCTTTCCACGTCTCTTGGTGCTATCTCCTCAAGAACGGCTTGAACTGCTTGCCGTGCTTTCCGTGTATAATATCGTCTTGTTCGTCCTTTAGTAGACTGCCACGAGGTCTTAAGCTGATTCCGTACAGGACTTATATCTCTACTGGACAAAAACGCATTTAACTTAGTTCGGCAGCTGTTACTGGATGGTTCGGTTTCCTTGTCAGATTCTTCTGAACTTTCTAAAGGCTTATAGAGACTGATGGGTGTGTCTGCTGGCAAAGAAAATAAAGTAGGTGTGGAAAGCTTCACCTCCTCATTCTCTCCCTTAACGATACAAAGACAGTAGAAAACTGCAGTGAGCTATTTTCTTTCGTGAAATTGCGAACATAAGCTAGCATGATTGTACAGTCAATCTAAGGAAAGCTGCAAATAAATATTGAATACTGTATACATACCGAATACACCCTTCTCATAATGGCTGACAAGTGCACGAAAACGAGGTCACCCAGTCATTATTTCACGATAAAAGATATAAAATTACATGAAATGACTTTAAAGAAGAAAAGTATAAAAAATGACATTTGTTTTGATCTTAATTAGCGCTAACAGCCTTTATTTTGAATGATCAGCTTTGCTCAACTTTGCAAGATGACTGGGTGACCTGGTTTACGTGCGTTCATCAGCCATTATGAGAAGGGTGTATAGCGCATTGCAAGTGCAAATGGTATTTGGGATCTCGTTAATTTGAAATAAAAAGTAAATATACAGGTATTTGCTATTCGTATGCAGCTATGTTTCATATTTCATATTGGATGCACAAACTAAAAATAAATGAACAATTATTATTGGTCATACTTTAGACAATGTTACTGTGACCCATAATGCATTTGGTCTTGGAACACATACAGTGCTAGTATTCAGTATTCAACGTTTTTGAACTAGCTCTATTTAGCAGCACGCCATCTGCCTCCCTCCCATCAAACACTTCGGCTTAAGGGTATTTTCAATGGTATGACAGGTATGACAATGGTATGACAATGGTAAAACAGTTACATTTCAGTCAGATGACTGAATTACTCGTCCTGAAGCCTATTAAAGTTAGGGGTGTATTAATAAACTTGAAGGTTTGTCACCCTAATCACTTTTATTTTCTCGCCACACTTTGTGTGCATCACAACAAGATAATACAAACGATCCAATAAAGAGATGGCATACGACGAAAATCCATTATATAGAGCATTAGTGAAAATCCCCGTCCCCAGACGCCCGGGGACAGGGCAGGAATTAAAGCGGCGAGACTGTGGATTTACGCACATTTAACAGCGCGAATACGGGTGTTAGGGGGAATCTATGAATGCACACTGTCATGGCGACCGGTCACGTTTTGGGAGTGCTCCCACTCTTAGGATATTTTTACGTTTTATCGAGTTTACTGGTACTTGAAAACCAACGTACTGTCTATGTAAATACGGGAGAATGTTTTCTTGGACAGACCAGAAGCAGTGTATGGATCTCAGGAAGTATTTCAAGCAAATTTTTCACAACGAAGGGCCGAACAAGATATGCGAAGTCGAGGGCATCTTACTACAGTAACTGCTCGGCAACTTTTAACTACGAGTACCTTCGACTCTGTGGCGATGTAAGAACAAACCCAGGGCCTCAGTCAACTAGAAGGATTTGTACGGAATGTGAACGGGTAGTAGCTCGAAATCATCGGGCAACTCGGTGCGATGGTTGCTCCTTGTGGACTCACATTAAATGTGGAGGAGTCCTTCCAAAGGAATATCGGTCTATGAAATCTACCGAGGACTTTTCGCGCACCTGTAAATCCTTCCTTGAGTTATTACACCAACTTCCTTTCGCCGACGCAAGCCTAAATTCTAGCAACAGTTCGATTCTGGGCTCTGAATCCGGGGCAGAAGACGCAAACTCAGTCTGGGACGAATTTGACGAAATAGCAAAAAAATACCGAAAGAATCTCAAGATCGGACACGTAAATGCAAACAGCATTGGCGGTTTCAAGTTCCATGAAGTAAAGACCTGGCTGCTCTCTGGCAAGCTTGATATCCTTGTGATTTCTGAGACCAAGATTGATGAGAGTTTTCCTGATAGTCAGTTTCAAATCGACGGTTATTGTTTGTGTCGAAACGATAGAAAGGCCGGCGGAGGAGGACTCATGATTTACGTGAGAAGTGATATCTACTTTGTGAGGGTCCAGCAACTCAGTGGTCTATCTCCGGAACGTTGGTCTCGGTTTAGAACCGAATCAATTGTACTCAAGATTAAACTGGGCAAAACTTGGCTTGTTGTCGTTGGCATTTATAGACCTCCGTTTCCCAAAACACAATGGACGGAGGAGCTTACACTTCTCTTTGAAGCTGTTTCTGCACTAAGCGATACTGTATTTTACGCCGGGGATTTCAATGCGGACCTCTTAGATCCCGACAAACCCCCTCGAGAAGGACGTTGTCTTCTGGATCTAATGGATATTTTTGATCTTGACTGTCTAATCACAAAGGCAACTCGTAAGACACACACATCCGAAACGCTGCTAGATTTGATCTTGACAAATTCCAAGAAAAAGGCTCTGACATCAGATGTAGTTGATACGCAAATAAGCGATCATTCTTTAGTATACACCATTTTACGGGCAACGGCTTCAAGATCGCGCTCTCGAAAAATATGTTTTCGAAATCTCAAGAACTTTAATCAAGAAAAATTTATACAAGACTTGCAAACGGTACCATTTTCTATAGTAGATGTTTTTGACGATGCGGATGATAAACTTTACGCCTTTGAACAACTTTACACTGGTATTTTAGATGAGCACGCACCTCTTAAACAAACAGTTATCAGGGGAAACCAGGTTCCTTACATGACAGAGCAGTGGCGCAAGGCTATAAGGCATAGAAACAAGCTCTGGAAAAAGTTCAGCAAGGACCGAACAGACGCGAATTACGATCAATACAAAATTCAGCGAAATAAATGCACATCGTTAAGACGGAAGGCTATTAAAGAACATTTTGCGAAAAAATCTACGGAACCGGAAAACCCAAGGGAGTTCTGGAATACGTATCGGCCTTTCCTATGCACTAAAGCGAAACAAGCAAATGACATAATCCTAGAGGAGAACAACAAAGTCATAAGTGAAAAGCGTGAAATTGCTGAACTTTTAAATGAACATTTTATTACGATCACAGAGAGCGTGGGGTCGGTGGCTGAAGAGGAGTACGGAAAGAATTTCGTCAACCATCCAAGCATTATAGCGATCCAACAACATAATAGCAACACGAGTTTTGAATTCCAGCGCACAAATCAAGTGCAAGTCGAGAAGCTGCTATTAGAGATCAATTGTCGTAAATCGTGTGGCTATGACATGAGGACACCTAGACTTGTAAAGGATTCGGCGGCTGTGATAGCTAAACCTATTGCAAGCATTTTGAATTCGTCGATTGACCAAGGTGTTTATCCGAGTGGTAGGAAGAAAGGACAGGTGACACCATTGTATGAAAAGGACGACGAGTTTATGAAGGTCAACTACAGACCCGTCACAGTCCTTGTCGTGCTCAATAATGTGTATGAAAGGCTGTTGGCGGTACAGATGCAGGACTTTTATCGCGCGATCTTGTCTGACCTAATAAGCTCTTATAGAAAGCTATATAGCTGCGAAACAGCTTTGTTACGCTTGTCAGAAGATTGGAGGGCAATGCGCGATAAGGGGGAGCTAGTTGCGGTGATGTCGATGGACCTATCTAAAGCGTTTGACGTTATCCATCATGTTTTATTGTTGACTAAACTAAAAGCGTATGGTGTTGGTGAGAGAAGTTGTGCGCTTCTGAAAGACTATCTCACTGGGAGACAGCAGAGGGTGAAGATAGGAGACACTTTCTCTAGCTGGGAGGGCGTTAGCCGTGGAGTTCCTCAGGGTAGCGTCTTAGGACCAATGCTATTCAACATATTCATAAACGATTTGTTTTTCCACGTCACAGAAGCCAAGTTAAATGCTTATGCGGACGATCATCAAGTATACTGTTCAGGCACTGATCCAGCAGAACTTGAACACTGTTTATGTAGTGAAGTAGCTAAAGCAAACACATGGTATAAGGTGAACGCAATGAAAGTTAACGAAACCAAGCACCAAGCGCTGATTTTGGGAAAAACTGACCACAAATTCTCATTCCCTGTGAAAGATTCTCTGGACATTTTTGGAATGAATATAGACAATAAGCTCTCCTTTGACAATCACATCTCCGCCATTTGCAAAAAGATCAACAATCAGTTTAATGTTATGTTAAGATTTAGAAAACTTATCTCAAGGGACACTCTAATAAAGCTGTATAAGGCTTTCATTTTGCCGCATTTTCATTACTGCTCGTCGGTGTGGCATTTTTGCGGTGCGCGCAATGCCAGCAAAATGGAAGCTTTAAACAAGCGAATATTAAGGTTCCTTTTACAAGATTATTATTCTTCATACGATTTATTACTTGAGAAAGTCAACCTAAAATCTCTACAAGTTAGACGCCTTCAGAATTTCTTAATCATATTGTACAAAAGTCTATTTTTTTCTCACTACCCAGGATATCTAAACAGTATGTTTACTTTCCGGTCTACTTCCTATAATTTACGCGGTAACTACATTCTGTCTCTCCCTAAACCTAAAACAACTACATATGGCCTTCACTCTTTTTCTTATTTAGCTGCTACTTTATGGAATGCACTGCCGGATACTTTTAGAACCTCAAACTTTTTGGACTTCCGTCGTAATATACTAAAGTATGACTCTTTCGAGTAACTACTCATCAACATTGAAATTGAACTGATTCTGCAAAATAGTGTATATAGTGTACATATGTAAATATTAATTACCATTATATAAAAGTTTTACAATCATTATTCAATAGCCCTTTTCTTTTTTTTTTTCTCTCGAAGATATTAGCTTTGTAAGCTACTCTGAAATTCGAGGTAAAATAAAGTTTATGTATGTATGTATGTATGTATCTGAGGCGTACTTCAACAGTTTTAGCTATTCAAGAGGAGCAACTTTAACTACATTTTAGCGGCAAGTTTTTCTCCGGGTATTCGGTACAGGGCGCCGGAATTTTAACACAAATGCATGGTAGGTTCCCCATGCTCTTTGTCTCAGACGTCAGTGCATGCATAAATACATATTACGCCTTGATTTTTTAGTTCTTACATGTCATGTTTGACGTTATAGTCTTCGACGGACACGAGTTTTTGTTCCCCAAAATCAAAAACTTGTAGATTTAACAACACATTACAGATGCAACGTTATATATTTTTAATAAACTTATCTCTCTCTATCTTTCTAAATGTTTAAAGATGGTATACTTACCAATTTAAGAGAACCAATCTCATTCGAAAGGGCTTGTATGCTGCGGGGTGTGTCGCAGTCCCCCTGATCATATAAACAACCACTTTGGGTTTCTTTGCACACATTGAAACTTTCTCTACAATGCCTACAAATACCTTTGGATATGAAATAGTTACAGAAATCAGTGATATGCACATTTCCACGTAAAAAGAACAAAAGCGTAGAGCAAGATAAAAGGTGGCTGAAACTTTTACAACTTTGTCAGATGTAGCGCAAGAACCATATTGTCAATAATTAACTGTATGCTTATTATCATAAATTACTGATGTCGTTCTCTGCATTCCAAAATGCAAGCGTTGTGACTTGTTTTCAAACTAAGTTTACCTGAACCAACTTGAACAAGCACACCTGTCCTCTGCAAAATCTGTTCAGATATCGACAAAGAAATCCCGCGATCTCCTTTTCTTTTCTCGTGTTTCGATATTTCTTGTGGGACGGAACACTTGTTGGAATTACGTCGCCAACCTAAACCAAGCTCTGATCTGTGATGCGGGCAGATGGTACCTGTTTCTCACCAACGTTGAAAATACCAGATCGTGCTAAAATCAGTTCAGTTTCTGTATCTACTCCAGTAAAAGTCCACAGAGATTTATGAGTACTGATGTCCTTACAGCAGGCGCGAAGAGGAATAATCTCGATGTTCTTTTTGACATCCCTTCTCTCAAATGAACAAGCAGTACCGGTTCTACTTTGAAAATGACAAGATACTTCCATTTCAGTTTAAAAGATATGAAAATTACTAGCTTCCACCTAGAATACTTGAAATGAATAACCGCAGCACAATCACGAACATACACTTGTTGATTTCAATCTTTGATGAACACAAACAAAGGATGCCGCTAAAGTTTAGGGAAAATAAAAATGATTATAATAATACAGATTATGTATTCCTGCGTCGATTGTCTTCATTTCATAACTTTCATAGCAAGTGGGGAAAGTATATTAAACTGCTTAATTCCCAGTAGTGTCTCACGGAATTTCTCAGCTAAATTTGCATACCAGTATTTAGTTTCAAACATTGGATATAACCTGTAACTTTCTACCATATATTTTGCAGGTCTTTCATTCATTGGGTGATATATAACTCAAATGGAAGTTTTTACATGATCTTCAAAAGGAATTAAATAATACCACGGCAAATAACAGTGTAAATAGTAATGACAGTACTGTCACGGCCTGTCACGCAATATTAGAACTCATGACCGATTCCTAAAAATACGCCAAACTCAGCACTGGATTACAGAGCGCGCTTGCATTTGCCCAGAACTATTTTTATATATTTAAAATCTAGTACCCTTCTGGGTTTTATTTCTAAAATGTCTTGAATTTTGAGCAAAAGGCAGTGGGACAAAAATTTTTTGTAGTGTACCTTCATATTTCGTTATGAATTTGGTAGCGTTTTCTAACAACTTCTTTCCAAAGCAAAGATTATCCCAATTTAACTGAAATTCACGAAATACATTCACGAAGAGTCGAGTGTTTCAATGGTATAAAATAGAGGTTTGTAAGTTTCTTTTCCGAGTCACACGAGGCCGTTGAATATGGACGTTTTTGAAGGTGATTTTTTTACGTCCACATCTGATTTCAGTTTTTCACGGATTTCTCGCAAAATAAAAAGTATTTTTACAAACCAACCCCACAGCATTTCTCACCTAACCATGGGTTATAAATGGTGAAAGTTTGAGCGATTTTGATTTTTTGAGCTTTGCCACCTAATGTTTGATTTTTAGGGAGACTCACTCTTAAAGTGTGCTGGTAACCCTGCGCAACTTTTCAACGCTCTATTGATTCCGTTAGTTCTGGTTTTTGTTGGCTTGCGTTATCTTTCTGTTGACAGACGAGGTGTGAAACCTTCCTAAAACTTTAAAGCTTAAAATCTCTATGATCGATTTTACGTCAATTTCCTCTCTTAAAATGAATTAATAGGGTATATAGTTTTGTTAATTGCAATGAAATTTGGCAAAAATCAAGAATAGGTATAGATAATCAAAAGGATTTTAGCGATTTTTGATATTTTGAGTATTTCGTGTTTAATGCGGTAAAACGTCAACCGACATTGAATTGTTTTCGAAGTTTTCATTTTAAAACTCAATAACTTTTTAACCAAGCAAACAATCAAGAATCGCTCATACTCTTTTGTAGATTATCTATTGCTTATTCATATGGTGAAATTCTTTTGGCTATACGTGCTAACTCCATGTCTATTAATTCACATCTACGGAACGTACCCGATTCGTGTTTAAGGCTCCGGCATTGTTTTAAATAGTAATCTTTATTATCTGACCTTTAAAACGATATATAGTTTTATAAGTTTTGTTGAACGAGTTGCGTAGAGGGAGTTTTAAACGTAACATACCCCTGAAGGTCTCCAGTAACCTTAAGTGTTTATAGATTTACGTGTTAAAAGATAGATTTCGTGGACTACGGACTTAGCCAACGTTAGTCATAAGTTACTATTTATAATTTGCCACAAAATAAAACAAGTTTATGAGACTCCATATATTGATTTAAATCAAAATTGAAAACACATCTACAATATATATTTTTTACATCGCTATCGAATCAATAGATTGGCAATAATGCTTTTAGGACTTTTACAAATTTTTTACGGTATAATACTTAAAAATTAAGTTTTTTTAATGAATAGTGTAGAAATTAGTATAGTAATATAGGACCATAGTAATATTCCATATGAGCGATTTATTTAAATTACTTATAATATACTGACTCATATTCAAACTTAGTGTTTAATTTATAGGAAATTTATAGTAGAGAATATTTTTATTTCTATTGCTACACAAGGTACTAGCTGATCCATTTTTGTAGGATAAATAAAGTTATTATCAATATTATATATTTGTCTTTTTACCTTTTTTTTATTATCTCGAAATTTCCAATTTACTATGTATAACTTTATATCGATAATTTAATTATTTTACATAATCCATTATATATATTTTAAAAATTTTTTAAACAATTATTTTTATATTTTTAATAGATATAGAAATGACTGTGTTTGAAAGTGTTTGATATTAATGTTGTAATAAAGGTTAATCATTATTATCGTGAGGGAAGGTAAAATTACATAATAATAACTTTGTTTTTACAACAACAACAACAAAAAAAAAACAAAAAAACAAAAAACAAAACAAAAAATTCAGATGACAAAAGAATAAAAAAATGAAATGCAATTTTCAAAACTGATATGGAATTGTGTCTGCTATCACCGTCCTGTAAAAAAACATGAAGCGGGGGAAAAACCAATTTAAATAAAGTTATGTGACAGTTCTGTTGCATAGACATTGATACTAACGATCTTTATTATTCAAGTTTCTGAAACTATTTAAAAAATCGTTGTCTGGCCTTTATTCTATCTTCTGCTATCTTGTGTCCTTTCTTTTCCTTTTAATGTTTTATGTCTTAATACATTTCAATATTTCAAATAATTGCAAGGATAATTTCAGATGCAAGTTCTTGATTGTCGTTTGAAGTTTTTTAATAGTTTCTATATAACAAATTAGTGTATAAGTCAGGACCCCAAAAAAGACGGATTGTTACCACTCAAATGGACAAAGGCTCATGGCCATAACAATTTAGGTTATGAACCTAAGTTTTTATTTTTGGGTGATAGCACTGCACAAAGGGTCATCTTTATGGTTTAAATACCATTTTCCCACCCCAGCAGCAGTAAGGCGGACTCGCGGAGCGTCGGCAACGCACCTGGAATTATGCGGGTATTGCTGGGGCCTGGGACCCCCTTGCGCGATCCGGCGACAGCGGCGAGGAGCGCCTTACTGCTGCTGTGTTTGCGACGATGTTTGCTCTATATATGCATGAATGTAAAGAGTTTGCTTATGACTTCTGTATAATTTTTCTAAGACCCAAAGTTAATATACCCAAGCCCAAGGGTTTCTGGTGTTGTGGTAAAAAAATGCAAATAGAAGATGACACGTCAGCGCAGTGTTACGAGTGTGGTAAGAACATTCGTAATGCCGTACCAAATGCTACCAGAGAGCAGTATTACGCCAATGGAGGTCGTAAGAAAACACCTTATAAGAGAATAAAATACTTTAGGGACTGGATGAGTCATATCCAGGGTTTACGACCGGTATATTTAGACAACGAAGTAAGGAAGAAAATCATAGACCATTTAGAAGAGCCAACCCCACAAAGTCTGCGGAAGACATTGAAAAAATTAAGACTAGGGAAATATTACAAAGCTATTCCCTATCTTTTGTCTGAAATTACCGGCGACTCTATTCCTGAGGTTTCTGATATGACAAAAGCCGAGTGGATGTTTTGTCGGCTGGATAAGGATATTCCTTATTACCTTGACGTAATTTACGAAATATTTTACAAAATAGACCCCAACCACCCCCTGTTAGGATGGATTCCGAGAAGATAAAAATGCAAAACTGGCGTTGCCAGAAACCCCACTGGGGAACGCATCGCGCAGAACACCAAGGTATCCCCAGTGGGGTTTTTTACATTTTGGGCTTACGAGGCTTATTTCATCCCGCGCCAGAGGCCCTCTAGTACACACATATATTTTTCTTGAATTGCATTTTTTATCTTTTTTTACGGTTGCTGTGAGTGGGGGAGGCTTTTTTTTTCACTCACAGCAACCGGTCCAAATGTGTCTGCAGCGAGGCTTGAACTCGGGACTCTGTGCCTCCCCAGATCCAAAGTCCACGATCACAAGCGAACGCCAGGCACACAGGACGCTTACGTATGTGAAAATTATTATATTTAATCTGCATAATTTCTAGACTGACGTTCGATATGTAAACAAAATCCTGTCTCGCTTTTTTCAAAGCAAATATTTACTGAGCGAGTTTTCTTTGGAGCTCTTCTTTCGCTTCTTGGTAGATCTTTTTGCGAGATTCCTCGGAAAGATCTTTTACGACTGTTTTTTTTTGTTTCTTATGTCCGACTTTAATTTCTCGTATTTGTCTTCTTCCGCCAGAATAAGCGAGAATTCTACGTCGTCTATCTTTCTGTCACGCAAAGCCTTTGAGACAAGATCGGTAATGGTATTTACTTTAGCCCTTGACAGAGCTATTGTCGTGTCATGCTTGGATATTTTGCTTGACAACTGTTTCATAATGCCCGTAGCAACAGCAGAAATAATACCACAGGCTGCCCCGACGCCGGCCAAAGGAACTCCAACGATTATTCTCGGTCCGGTAAGCGAAGTAGCAACGCCGGAGCCTGTTAACACAACAGATATGGATCCTGAAGTTATCGAAATCTTATGTAGCGTACTCCGTGCTCTGACGTATTTCTTCCTAACTTTTTCATAGTGTTTTGCCTGCCCTTCCAAGTAAGCCAGGATTAAGTTTGCTTTGTTAAGTCTGAAGTTTTCAGCGTTTAATTTGTTAGGTTCCTTAGGAAGTTCAGGATAAAGTGGAGGTGCTGATGGTATAACGTCCATTATATATACTAATGTACGACGCTTTTGGGAATGATATCGAGGAGCAGCCACATCATGACAACAGGGATTATGCCAACTGGAGAGCATTTAGGAAGATGTTTCCACATGCAGACCCTAGTAAGTTCGAAAGAAGACCCGATGGGATTTACTTTAACGGCTCCAGAATGTATAGCAACGCCGACTTGGAGCCAAAGGCGACCGTTAAGCATAAAGAAAGGCAACCCAATTTTCCAGAGAATCTATTACCGGCAACCCAGAATTACCCATTTTACGACAACAAAGGTGGAGCGAATGACTTTGCTAAGATGGTTACCTCCTTAGAAATCCCCGTGGGTCCTACGACTTTCAAGACAAAGGTCAGAGACATCTTTAGAGAAACTGCCATGAAACATACCTCAGGGAAAGAATCCAGAGAATGGTTATCAGGTCCTAACATGCGGTATTGGCCGCAGCAGTTAAACTTTGCTGTCTGGGCTGCTACTAAAGGATGTGGTATAGCCGCGGATATGTTCCATATTCCTTTCCTAAGATTTCACGTTGCCTTTATCATGCGACGTCTTTTAAAGGAGTTGGGTGCGCCGCTGCCCGGTGATGAGATATTCGACGCAATGGATAACAAATATGATAAAGTAGCATGGGAGCGTCTAAAGAACGAGTTCCATCTCCACGACCCCGACTTCCGCAATAAGGAGGGCGCCGCCCATGGTTTAGGAGAAACATATACGTATGCCTCCTCCGTCGGTGCCAGCATAGAAACGCCGGGTATGGGGTATCCGAGTTCCTACGAATTCTCCGACTTAGGAGGCATCGGAACGAAAGGGAATCTGATCTACTTCATAGAAAGCAAGCAGAGATATCCATGGGCGCCTTTCTTTGCCGCAAAGGGCATTGGACTGAAAAACCTAGCAAGAATTAATCGAAGCATGGAAGCCTTTGTCTACTGCATTCTTGGGGCCCAGGTTAGCACTCGCAGCCCCATCGTAGATGCCAGTGGTGCTTCACAGGAAACACAACAAGTATTCCTTGTCCTCTTTGAAAGCGCTGTTATCGAGAATGAGATTTCTAAGTCAGTTCAAAGGTATCAACTTGCGGTGCAGCAATCTAAAGTGCGGTTAGATTACGCCTTGTCGCCCGGTTGTTGGCTAATGCCAAGTAATTTGGTCATCAACGCCGATTCCGTCGTGGGTTACAACAACAAACTTCAACGAGCTACCAAAGACATGAAGTTTGGGGTGAATGACGTGAACTCTGACACTCTTAGGAACATTCCCCATTTCGTGGAGAAGCCAAAGAAGGAGCACGTAGAGAATCCTGCAGGGAAACCAAAAAACGTAATCAAGAAAAAGGTCCTGCCTACGATACCTGAGGAATATGACCATAACTTACTAAAAGCCGGCTTGGCTACCGCAAGCATTGGTCTGAGTTATTATATATGGCGATGAACAACCCCTACGTAGCTGGAGTAGATTGTGTCTATACGACTTACACAGGCGAGAAAAAATACACCCAAGCATCTTGGGTGGACGTCGCCGGGATGTCCGTAGATCTAAACTACTCGGGGAAGAAGTTAATTTTATGCAGTATTTCTTTGGGAGCCGTTAGTAATGCGAACGTAGGATTTCGTTTCTGCGACGACAATGGAGTATTACAGCCCATGCGCGCGAAGACGAACAACAGAGAGCCCACGCATTTCTCAGTAGAGCCGCCAACGAATAGCGCTGAGAATCTTTCCGTTTGGACTTTTCACCTAGTTGCCGACTGCCATGGGAAAGTGAAGCTGCAAATGCGCGTAGACGACACGGGAAGCGTTTGCATAAATAGCATAGAAAATCAAAGGGATACTGTCTATAACCACATGACCATCAGCACTTTGACGGTGGTTAGCCTTTAGGAGGATCTTTGATCCTTGAAATATATGAATCCATACGTGAGGGAAACGCGCTATGCCCACCGCTTAGATGAAGAGGGATATGACAACGGCGCTTGGCATGACGTTGGACTGTGGGTTGAAGTTGGGGGCACTGCATTGGTCATTTGCACTATTAGCATTAATGCAAATACGCATGCGAATGTGGGGTTTAGGCTTATCGATGAGAATAATAAGCCCCTGCTTCCTTATCGAACTTCAACGAACACCAGGAAAGTTACCCATTTTTCGATGGAGCCCTACACTAGGTCCACTGAAGACCTAACGCCAGTGACTTTTCATATGCTAGCCAATTGTAAATATGCTAAGTTGCAAGTCACTTCTGATGACGGCAAGTTTGGAATAAATCGCATAGGTCGCAGGCCCGCTAATGCAGCCTGGAGTCATAAGCCCATTTCTACCATGAGTGTGTTGCCGTTGGTTCCAAATTACCAGGGCGGTGCTAATACCGTCTTTCATTATCCTCAAAGCAGGGCACCGCCCGATGAGAAGGATAAGATTAAGCCTTCATCTTCTTCAGGAGGACCACCCCAATAGCTACGACCAAGATCCAAATGTTATTCCCTACAAACTTTAACAGTTCTCCTCCGGTCCTAAGTGCCAGGCTAAGAACGCTACCAAGCAGCCCAGGCAAGCCGGCTGCCATCTTTTTCCCTAAGTCCGTCAAACCAGAACCCAACTTGCTTACGCCCGCGCCTGTAGCCTTAAGCGCGGATAGGATAACTCCTACTACGCTTGAAACAGCGACCGCGAATGCCAGCGGAATACCATACTTCACCAGGAGCTTTCTTATCTTTTCCTTGGTGGTAAGCCCCAACTCCCTTTCCAAGCCTTCTCTTTGCGTACGCAATTCCACCAGTCTTTCCTGAAGAGCCTCTAATTCCCTTTGAGCCGCTTCCCTTTCCTCTTCAGAGCGGTTTTGGTCCTCGATGACTTCCCGTTGCCTTTGTATTTGACCCTCCAAGTCCTCAATGGCCTGGTCTCTTTGCCGAATTTGCTCTTCTTTGGTGTTGATTTCCGTGTTAAGCTGCCGTTCCCGCATTACCGAGGACTCTAATAATATCCCTACGCACCTAAGTTCAGCGTCTCTGTCTCCAATGTCTGCCACTGCGCGGTCAAAGTTTGATCTGGCTTTATCCCTTTCATGTATTAATTTACCAATTCTATCCTTATTGTCTTCATCTTCCCTTTCGTGGGAATCGACGGTAAGCTTGAATTGTCTCATGTACTCACTTTCTTTCTCATCCATTACCTGCTTTAACTCTTCGATTGTCTCCAATGCCGACCTTAATTCCTTTTCCTTTTCCTCATATCTTTCAGCGTATCGCATTAATTCTTCAGCTTGTTCCTCTACTATGTTGCCTTGCAGTTGTTGCTCTATTTGCTGCCGTTCTTGAGCGACTTCGTCTACGTAGGAGCTAAATGCTTGGACCACCTTTGCAGTGTCTGCCGCGCTTTCCTCCAACCGACTTCGCAAGGTAGGCTTTCCTAATGCGTCCTTAAGTGTTTTAGGGATGTTTTTGTTTGCATAGTATTTGCCATTGATATTTCTAATTACGTATGGCTTGGAGCCGGTTCTTGCTAGCCTAGCTATTACGACTTCGCGATCCCATTCGTTTTCAGTATCGTACATTACTTGAACCTTCGTTGCATCCCAGTTTGGGAATTCTTCCTTGATTCTCTCGAAATCGTCCGGCTCTTTATTAGCCTCCAACTCGGCTTCCATTTGCTTTTGGAGTTCTGAGATCCATGTTGAACTGGGTGGTTCTGGGACGGTTGAACGTAATAAGCGATCCATGTAGGAACTTGCGTCGATCTTAGGGATATTAACGACGATATCTTGCGTTGGTTTTAAGACATTGAGCCTTAAGTATTCTGGCATTGTCTTACCAGGGTTCCTATTACGCCACTTATTCCTTAAGGAATTCATGGCATTGTGAGCCTTTTTACCATACCTACGCCTTAGCTTTTCAAAAAGACTTTGCCTGTTTATCTTGTCATCGGAAAGCAAGGACTCATATTCATCGTCGTTAATGTCGACTTGACCTTCTTCGGTAAGGGGGTCAAAATCCGTTCCTTCCATTATATATGATAAGCACAAAGTTAAACCCCAACGTATTACCCAAGCAGGTGGGCGGACTAAAGGCAGAACGCACCTTTCACCGGGTCACCTTTACTCCCAGCAGCGCAAAACCAGGAGAAACCTTGTACGTAGGCGTACCCCGTCTAACGGATAACCTAGTCTTAGTACCCGGCACCCTGGCTTTAAGGTTTGACCTAGCGGTGCAGCCCAGTACTGCGGATGAAAGGATTATCGTTAACAACGTGGGCCGCAACTTGGTCTCTAAGATGAGGATCAAGTTTGCTGGGGAATCCTTGCTGGATTTAAATAGATATGATTTATACACCACCTATAAGGACCTATGGTTAACGGCCTTTGACCGCGCGCAAAGGATAGAACAGGGAATTGGTAGTGTTATCCTGCGTAAGGTTCGCACACCTACGAAAACGCAACCTACGGACTCCAGCGGAGAAACCGCAGTGACAGACGCAAAGCGAATAAAGACCGCCTATGGTAGTAAGTATGTCATACCATTAGACTTCGAAGTAATCACAAATCACGGTGTGTATTACCCAAGACAGTTATCCGAGCTACAGTTTGAAGTAACTTTAGCAGATGCTAATAACATCATTGGTGGGCTGACCACTGCACTTACCACAACAACCCCATACTCCATTACCAACTTAGAGCTGCAGTATGAGACGGTATACAGTGAAGAGCTGGCCGGTAGCGCTGGCATGGAATACAGCTCCGGCAAGGCATTCCTTTACGACCACGTAGTGATGTATAAGACGTTCAGCTTCCTGGATAAGACGGACGAGGTTATCAACCAAAGCATTAACCTCCCCCGAAGGAGTCTCACGGGGTTGATGTTGGTGTTTGCCAAACCCTATGAGGCTGGTAAGCGCGACTCCGAAGCCTTTCACAACCCCAACATTACTAACGTCGGCGTGAATATCAACGGAGTCCCAAACAAGGTTTACTCCCAGGGAATAAAGCCCGCAGACGTGTACAGGGAGGCAATGCGTAAGTTTGGCGACCAAATTAGCCCTGAGGAATTCTTTAATGATAAGTATGCGCTGTGGATTGACATGCGCACGACGAACGATGAAGACCTACATGGTCAGGGTCTGCGGTTGGTAAACACCCAGGACGGCATCACTTTGGAGATCAAGCGCACCAAGAACACCAGTGCGGGCGACGGCGATAAGATAAACTGCTACGTCTTTGTCGTGTCTGACGCGCAACTGAGCATAGAAATGAATCAACTAAAGAGCGTTGCATATTAACGAAATCCTAGAAAAAAAGTTAAAATATTTCTCAAATATACGATGCTACGCGTATTCCAAAACAACGAAACAAAACTGCAATGCATTGCGCAAGGCGAAAAACTATACTTCAAAGCGAAGGAAGTGGCGTCTGCGTTAGGTTATGAACGTTCCAGGGACGCAATTAGGGATCACGTCTCCGATAAATACAAGGAAAGGTGGGTTGACATAAAAGGGGCTCCAAATCACCGCTCTTCTACTATTCATCCACATTCCGTGTTTATTTCGGAGCCTGGTTTATATGAACTGATATTTAGCTCTAAGCTACCCAAAGCTGTGGAGTTTCGTGATTGGGTATTCGAGGAAGTGCTACCCGCATTAAGGAAGACCGGCAAATATGAAATAGAAAAGCGCTTTGACACCCCAAATAAGTTGGTATTTAAGATAGAAAACGAATTTGACCTACATAAGAAGGTGGTTAACTACATCCGCCGGTTTTACCCACAGATGCTCATAGCGCCAGGCTTAGGAGAACTGCAGGACAGCGACGGTAAGCGTATAAAGTGTTGGCAAAAAGGTTACCAACGAGGTCAACCTGACTTACTACTGTTAAACGCACACGTGCATTACCGCGGCTTCTGCATTGAGTTAAAAACCCCTAAGGGCGACGGTAGATTGTCACCAGATCAGCAACTACTCCTGCAAAGGTATGAGGAAAATGGATACAAAGTGTTAATTAGCAACGACTACGACGACATCTGCCGTGCGATTGCCGCATACGCCGAACACTTACGCATTCCTTGTAGGTGGTGCTGTAAGAGCTTTAAAAGCAGCGAGACTTTGACAACGCATTTAAAGATATTTCATAGAATATATGATCCAGCAAGTGCATTGGCGCGATTTAATTGAGGGTATTGCATACGAAATAAAAAATTACGTTGTCTTCGAGGATTTAAACCGAATGCGGTTACTCCTCAAATACGACAATGTGGAATACTCCCTGTGGGCGCCTGACAGGGTTCGGTATGTAATACAAGGTGAGGAATTTACCCACCTGCGTTCACATGGTAAGCAGGATGGGCGGTGGGTGTTTGACATCGAAAGAAGGGTTGCCCCGTCTCCTCTATGTGGTTAGGCGCGTTTAAAGTAGGGTCGTCGACAATGAGGGTCGGCGACTCTTTTTTAACGATGCAGTCAGCAGGGGGTTCGCACGTAATACAGTCCATATATTGAAAGGGTTATTAGGAATCCTCCTAGGAATGCTGCTGCGTAGGCTATCATATATTTTAAGGATGACATACTAGGCTTATTAATCAGTTATTATATAATGGAGTGTGAAGAATGCAGTAGGAATTTCAGTAGCAAGCAGATGCTTAATTACCACGTCTCCCATAAGGTATGCAAAAAAGTGAAGCCCAGCCTCGTCTGCAAACACTGCCGCAGGAAATTCAGCAGTAAGCAGATGCTGGGTTACCATACTTCCCACATGGTGTGTCAGAAACACCTCATCTCGGAAACCGCCTTAGAATGTTAAATGGTGGTTAAGACTTTGTTAAGGACCCCGTCAAACTCCTCCAAAAGATGCCTCAGAATGTTAAGCTGAGGTTAAGTTTTTGTTAAGGGAGGTCGGAAACTTTTTCAAAACATGCCTCAAAATGTTAAGCTGAGGTTAAGTTTTTGTTAAGAGACAGTCGAATATGTGCTCCTCCTCTCTTACGCATCCACATCTCTCACACTGCTGCCTCCAGTATTCCCTGTTAGTCCATGGGACACCTTCTAACGCGTCAAAGCGGGGCAGCGTTCTGCTTATCTTTCTAAAGTAGTCTATTCGATTCCTTAGGTAATCGTCCTTATGTTCACAACGACTCATAAGATCGCCGCACTGGTAACAATCCACCCCTTCCAGATCGTACCTCTTCGAAAGGTATTGGTAACTCTTCTCATGTCTCTGCTTATGTGTCTGAAGACGTTGGCGGCTACTAAGGATCTTAGCACAGTAACTACACTGCGTAGTTCTACGGCAAACCCCTTTCTTGACATGCTGCTGCAGCTTCTGAAGAGTGCTGAACTCCCTATTGCAGTCATTGCAGGCCTTACTGATCGGCTTCTTTGTGCAAACTCCATGCCAAACATGGTATTGCAGTCTTTGCTTGGTACTAAATACCTTCTCACATTTCGAGCAGTCCATATATACTTAACAATATTTTAACCTCCATTTAACATTCTGAGGCATCTTTTGGAGGAGTTTGACGGTAACCTTAACAATAATTTAACCATATCTTAACATTCTGAGGCATTTCTCAAAGGAGTTTGATGGGTCCTTAACAATAATTTAACCGCATTTTAACATTCTGAGGCATCTTTTAGATGAGTTTGATGGTAACCTTAACAATAATTTAACCGCATCTTAACATTCTACATGGGATATCTCATGAAATCCTTAATGGAATCTTTCGCCCAACCTGCCATCGTTATTAGCGCGCCAAACCGCTCTGCGCGCTTCAGACCGCACATGTCCTCATAAAGCTCCTTTACGCGTTCATTCAGCCGGTCTATCTCCTCCCTTTGCATTTCGACCGTCCTCTCCAGGTCTGACTTTTCTTTGACGACGTTAACCATTGCTTTGACTGCTTCCACCGGTGCACCTTCCATATATACCAGCAAATAAATTTGCCTCTAGAAGGCAACCTGTTGCCTAAAATATATGAACCCAGATCACATGCCTTGTAACGCTCTGATAGTAGGACCCACCGGCTGCGGAAAGACCCAATTCGTGGTAGAGCAGCTATTAGGACCCTTTAGATACCGTTTCGACTACATAGTGCTACTTTGCCCCACCTACGTGAATAACCGCACCTGGACGGGCGTGGGCGCGAAAGATGACGACTTCTTCGTAGATATTTTAGACCCTAACGAGTTATCTGGACATCTTAAGTTCTGGCACAAACAATTCCCTAAAGATACACAGACACTCCTCATACTGGATGACATTGCCTGTGGGGACGACGTAAAAAGACGCACTTCCGAGCTCGTTAAACTCGCCTTTAGCGGCAGACACGACAATATTAGCGTTTGGTTGCTCTCGCAGCAGCTTACCAGCGTCTCTAAGCCTTTTAGGGAAAACATAGGATCTCTCGTAGTATTTTATACTCCGTGCAAGTCTGACCTGGAAACCATCTTAAGCGACTACGGCGGTGAGATATCCAAGGAACAGTTACACGAATACATGCGGCATCTAAAAACACACCAACATTCCAAGATGATCTTCTCGTTGAGGTTTCCCTACACGGTTGGAATCTTTGATACCTAATGTATATGGAGATTGAGCAGTTGATAGATGACGTCCCCACGCAGTTAGACGAAAGTAACCTTAAGGAACAACTTAACATCCTTGTGTCTTCTGGGAAGTGCAAAGAAATGATAGGCAAGGAACGTACACATGAGCAGGTTAATAAGTTGTCAGAAGAGGAAGTTAAGAAGTTCCATAAGAGGTACGAGGCCGCCCTTGCAAGTAAGACCACGGATGCCGTAGCAGACTCCGCTATCCGACTTGCCACCAAGCTTCTCGGACTTGCGCTGCCCATAGTCGACGTGGAGCAACTGCGGAAGGACATAAGCGAGGACTATGTCATTGCCCAAGAACTTAAGATAACCTGCGGCTGATTGTCTTTGAAGTGCGGTAAGTTAATGGCAGTCGCCTCTGTTGCTTTGCACGTAGCTCAGCATGTCGACTTGAAGGAGGTACTAGGTTCCTTCGGAACATCTTGGAAGGACTTTAAGAAGGACAGAGAAGTCGAAAGGGTATTCGAGGTGGCACTTGCCGAGGTACCTGATCAAGTACCTAGTTAAGTCATCCACGGGAGTTACTCAGGTCGCCTGAAGTACTTAGTTAAGTCATTCATAAGTACTTACCCAGGTCATCTTAAGTACTTATCAAGTCCTTACCCAAGTCATCCATAAGTTACTTATCAAGTCCTTCAAGTCCTTAGTATAAATGAGTGAATCGAAGGCGGAGGAAACCCCTCAAGTAGAGGAGCAGAAGATTACCAAGGCTAAATCTCCAGGCAGAGTTGCCGCGGGGAAGAAGCTCGCAGAGATGAACAGGAAGAACAAAGCCAAAAAGGAAGAAAAGATGGAGGAAAAAGAAGAGGAATCCTTTATTAATCCTGGGTACGTCATTGGCGCATTAGGAGTTGCTATAGCAGCAGGCAGCCTCTACTTACAATGGCGGGCAACGAAGCCGAAAGTAGAACCCGTACATGTGACGCAGGAGCCTAGAAGCAAAATACCCGTGATGGAATAACCTTCTCGCTTTGTAATATAATGTCAACCGCGTTATTGAAAACTGTTGAAGAGGCAGCCATTATTACTTCCATCGTTGCGGGTATTGGTTGGGTAGGTAAGAAAGTGCTCAAAGAAGACTTTACTGAAGACCCAAGCAAGAGCTTCGCCAACTTTGCTAAAATGACCGCTGCCGTAGGCGGGGCTATCATGGTAAAGGATTACCTACGTAAGGAAAAGTAACTCCCTAATGTATAATGGCTGCTATGATAGGTGGTTCACTAATTGCTGCTTTAGCATTTACTGGCGCCAATTACGCGGCTAAGTACATAGAAAAGGCAGCAACTGGCGGAAGTAGACTCGAAGCCGAAAGGAAGAGACACGACTTAGCGCTGGAAAAGTATCGAAGGGACGTGGCAGCTTGGAATGAAAAAAGACCAGCTTACAGGGATTGGTTGGACAAGAACTACCAAGACAAAATGCAGGCGGATAAGAACTTCGAAAACACAGACTACGCCTTTAGACTTCATGCACAGGCGCACCCCGACTTTAGAATGAGAAAGCCTCAGTTCAAGAATTACTACCAGCCTTCTAAGAAACAAAAAGATAGCGAGCTGGTATTCGTAGGAGTTGCAGGTCTGGCAGGAGGCGCGGCTTTGGCGTATCTAATATAATGATCGTCTTTTTGGAAAGCGACAAGAATGACTTTACCACTTACTTGAATCCTCCCATCAAAGCCCATAAGGTCCGGCTGGTTAGTTGCTCTTTGTACAATTCTTGGTATAATTTAGTCAATTGTATGGTCACCGTGCATAAGGGATCTAACAATTATCAAGGCGTAATGCTACCCGATGGACATTACACGCCAATCACCCTTGCTAAGGAGCTCGCCAAGCGCGGTTATACTCTCACCACAGGGCTGCCGCACGAAATGACCTTCAAACATAATCTTCCTAACAATTTCTCGGTAACCCTAGGAAAAGCTGATGCATTAGGATCTTTACTAGGTGTCTCAGGCAAGGAAATTACCAACACGGCCATACCCGTGAAATGGAAAGTCGCATCCTCTTACGAAGTCTATTGCGATTTGGTTCATAGTTACAACGATGGAGAAAAGTCTTCTCTTATGTCCAAGTTTCTGCCCAAAGGTAATCCATTTGACCCAGTAGAATACACTCCCATTTCTTTGAGCTATGGTTTGTCTAATTTGGTAGAAAGCATAAACATCACCATTAAAGTGGACGGAGAGACGGTGGACTTCAACGGACGCAATATCAATCTCGTCCTGGAATTCATATAATGGGTCGAACTGAGGACAAACTCAAAAGGATTTACTATGGACCCGAAGGCTATTGGAGAGGAGCGTCAGCTATCAAGAAACTCGCGACCGCGGCCAGGGTATCAGAAGAAACGGCTAAGAACTGGTTAAAAAATCAAACCCTCTGGCAGGTTTATCTTCCCGTGCCCAATTACATTCCCAGGCCCAGCTTTACCGTAAATGCCCCCAATGAAGTTCATCAAGCGGATTTGCTTTTCTTACCACACGACAAGGTGAGAAGAAAGACCTATAGATACGCTTTGACCGTAGTTGATATCGCAAGCAGATACAAGGACGCCGAACCCATAACCAGCAAGGATTCTGGGGAAGTCGCAGAAGCCCTAGGTAGGATTTATAAGCGCGTTTTGAAATGGCCTAAGCTGCTGCAAGTGGATGCGGGGACAGAGTTCATGGGCGTGGTTACTAAGACCCTGAAAGACCACGACACTAAGATTAGGAGAGCCGAAGCTGAGTACCACAGGGGTCAGAGCATCGTCGAAAGATTTAATAAGACCTTGGCCTAGCGTCTGTTTGGGTATCAGTATTGGAAAGAGCTGGAAGATCCCTCCAAACGCAACAGGGAATGGACTCAGAGGCTCCCCCAGGTCGTCGCGGCTTTAAACAACGAGGGGGCCAGGGCTACGGGAATGAAACCCAAGGATGCCATAAAAAAGAAACACGTGGAACACAAGTCCTACGTCAGAAGTTCAAGGGCGGTCGGACTGAAGGAAAAAAAGCTTCCCCGCGACATAGTGGTCAGATACCTCTATCAGCCGTGGGAACTCGAAGGTGGCAGTAAGAGAGCCACGGATCCTAACTGGTCTTTGGAAACGTATAAGATTTCGAAGTCCGTCACCAAGGAAGGGCAACCCGTGTTGTATTACCTAGATGGCCCAAGTCGTGGATTTGTCAAGGAAGAACTGCTCATAGTCCCCAAAGACTCAGAGTAGTGCTGCTCCACGCGCCCGATTACACTCTAGGCATGTCAGTCTTACGTTACCTCTGCAATGGCCGCGCTTGTTGTTGATACGATCCACGGAGAACTGCTGATCATCATTTGGGTCAAACCTCCATAGTAGAGGTATGTTACATTTGGCACACCGCGCCCCTTTCTTATAGACGTCGTCCACGCATAAGTCGAACTTTAACCCCTTTCCTTCGTCGTGGCGCTTGTAGCGAAGGAGCTTCCTGGCGATATTCACCTTAGCTACGTCCTCTGGCGTTTTATCGTAGCGCAATTGCGGACCCCAGGCTCTTTTTAACTGTTTGGCATACTCCACACGACTTACGGCGGTGTAGATAAGGTTGCTCCAACACAGCCGCTGGTCTATGATCCATAAGGTTTCTTTTATGGTAAGCCCTTGCGCGCTGTGGACTGTCATGCAATAGCCCAAGCGACAGTCTGGATGGGAGGTTATTTTTTCCACCTTTTCTATGGGTACCCAGGCTTTATCGTGGGTACCTGCGTTCTCTAGTTGAACATTCGTGCCTGGTACTAAGACATCTTTTCTTTGCATGCGGGTGTCACGCGGCTTATAACAAACGGGCACCAAATGACTAGGGAACCGCTCCTGGTGTATTTTGAGTAAGTCTTTCTGTATGCGCGACCGTGCTGCGCGCTTACTGCTTAACACCAAATCCTCAGGATGCCAAGAATACAGGAAGTCTTCATACGACTTCGCTCGCATTCTTTTTCGTAACACCTTAGATTGTTCGGCGTCGCTAAGGCCCCTTAATTCTGCCTTTAATTTCCTCACTTGATCCTTGCTACGGTAGTCTGTGTTAATTTCTTCATGATAGTCTACCATTTCTTTTAACCATTCATGGGGCATTTCTCCGGCTATAGGAGGTGGTTGACATGGATCCCCGGCAAATACAACTTGGCACTTTCCGCGGAGGAAGTCTACGAACTCCTGCAGGATTTCTGAGGGCACGGTACAGATTTCATCCCAAAGTATCACGGGAGGTATGTCGTGGATGGCTTCCGGCACCCACTTTTGGCCATTCCAGCGAAAGAAGCTGTGGTAAGTTTGCGCGTCGTGGCCCATTTCGCAGAGTTCTCTTTCCAAACGATGTGTTGGCGTTAGCACCTTTATCTTAGGAAAGAGTTCTAACACACGCGTCGTCGCTACCTCCCGTGCCGTAAAGGTAAGAGAAGCGTTGGTAGGAAATAGGGTCCGCAACTGAGGGCAGTGGCTCTTCCGTCGGCGTAATGGAACCGCGGGCGTGTTCTCCGTGATATTCTACACGTGCCCTCCAGGCTCTTATCTCCTCATCTTTAACGCGCCACTGTCCACTTTCTGCGAGTTCATCGGCAGTGTAGAATTCCTTCATCTTTTCCAATACGTGCGATTTCACATATAGGGAATCCGTGGCTACGCGTGGAATGTCTTCTTTGTCAAACCGCAAGAGCATTACGAGAAGGTTAATGTGCGCATATGCGAGCATACTGGCACGGAGGTGATAATATTGCGGTCGATGGTCCTGGTAATAACACAAAGCATTCCATTCGTGCAGCTGCTCTTCTACGAGGTAATCCCATTTCTCTACAGACACCATCGTTCCTTGATCGTGGGCACGTTTTATGAGGAAGCTTAACTCTCCTTCGTCTGTTATTAAACGCCGTTGCATGTGCTTCTCTCCCTCCTTAGCGCCCTGGGTAAATTTGCCTATGACAATTCGGGCGGTTGGGTTGTGCTCTGGGAGCCACTTCGTGTAGGCGCTATGGCAAAGTATGGCTTCATGCGCTGTGTATTTCAGGAGCTTACGCTCTTCAAAGAACTTTAACAATGGCACTGGTATCCATTCTTTCTCTTGTAGATGCTTCCCGTACCATGCGTAAATTATGGGGTGCAAGTCTTTAGCCAACTTCCAAGACGTTAATCTGACGAACCCCGTAGCTGGCGCGTCGTAGCTGCCGTCTAAGGACACACGAAAGAACTGTGAATCTGGATGACCGTAGCGGTCGTAATATTCCTTACAATCTCCCAGGCCTCTAAATGACGCAGGATAGCAGTGCTTCATGTCTAAGGACACGTATTCTTCCTCGTCGTACTCCATGTTCCAAAGACCGCCGTGGCCGTGTTCTACGCAGGCTTTGGCTATGTCTTTGAATTCTTTGGGGGTCGGTTTCCACCCATTCCTTCTTTTTGCGGCTAAGAAGTCCAAACTACGAGAGCTGAGGACCTCGTCTGAGAAGTCTTCCCCAAGGGTTTCACAGGCGCTTTGGATGCGCTGGTGTTCGATTTCCGGGCGATACAAAGTGCCGTCTTGGGTCATAAACTGACTTCCTTCTGAATCCATCAACCAAATGGAGTTCTCGTCTATTAAATCTGCTAATGGAGAAGTTTCATAGACCTTAGTCTCTTTCTTGCTGGGGAATCTCAACTCCCTCCAAGCGTGTCCATTATGTTGGTAGATGACTATAGGAGCACCTCTACCTCCATACTTATGAGTCCCAGGATAAATGTACCCATCCGTGATATCTTTCACATGTATTCGCCTCTCTAAGAGGGTTTCTAATTTTTTGATGTTGTCTATCGTTGCTCCGGCCTTATAGGTGGAGTTTTCCCATTTTCTTATGGCTTCTTTTCTCTTTGGGGTTAACTTACCACCACGAGAGGAATCCTCAAAGAACTCCCTCACCAACTTCCCAACGCAGTTACCGGGATGTCTCATCGGCCTGAGTCTCCTAACGTCTGGCTCTTCAATCTTATACGCGCCGTAGATAACTACAGTAACAGGATAGGCAACTTCATAGAATAACGCGTCTATACCCACCATCGCACCAGGTCTTGTATCCTTGTTTAATACAAACAAGTTTCGCTTACCTGACGCCCGGATAGGATTACGACCCCTCTCTATCACCCAATCGCCATCTAGATACTTTATGAACGTCAATTCAAGACGGTAGTCAACTTCCGGCATTAAGTCGATTATTCTTTCAGCTCTTTCTTCGTCCATAATTTCTTCTGTCTCCTTCTGTAAATGTCGTGAAGGCGAAGTCGGCATCCAAACGATCCAACACTTGAGTTCGTAACCTACGTACAGTTCTATTTCGAATGCTCGTGATGTTGTCCATCTATATCTAGGAAATATTTTAACCTTCGTTTGCGACCCTACAAGGAATCTAAATATCTTCGCAAACACAGCAGCAGTAAGGCGCTCCTCGCCGCTGTCGCCGGATCGCGCAAGGGGGTCCCAGCCCCGGGAAATACCCGTGAAATTCCAGGTGCATTGCCGACGCTCTGCGAGTCCGCCTTACTGCTGCTGCTCACCCCTCCCTACACAGGCAATTTTAGCTTGCTTAGGTTGATGAACACGAGTTAAAGCATTTGTAAGTACCTAATACACCCATACATTGGTTAAAAACATGTGCACATTACTTTTTATCAACTAAACCATCACTCTCAACTCACATGTGAACATTATAATGATCACGTGATTAGTCACATGGCCTATAAATGCCAAATATATCCAGGATTCAGATCCACAAACACCTTCAAATTTGTATTTTCCTGCATATCTTGAAAATATTCGACTTTGAGTGTTTGTTTTGATAGCGCAACATGTGATTCTGCTTCAAAACCAAATATTTCAACTCAATACTATTAAATATTCACTTTTACGGACTTGTTACCAGTCCCCTGGACTCACAGCCAAAGCTGTTTTAGGCATTGCCGCTTCGATTAAAAAAATGAATTTAAATTATTGATTTGGGTATATGATTCTCGCAAATCAAGTTAACTTCATGAACAGAAGGATGGACCTTTCATCCATTCACTTAGAAGATAGAGCTGGTTTTCTGCAATAAAAACAGAATTAAGCTACCCTTTTTTTTTAGTTTACGTAAAGTAATGCAATTTTTCCAAAATCATATTTTTTATTGCGTCATGGGCTTTTTAACTGCAATAACCATTAGCCATTCCCGTTTGAAGATTAGCTTTATTAAGTGCAGTTAACATTCCATACCGTATTTGCAATTTTACCAGGGGTAGAAAGTCATTCGACTTCAGGTTCTACCCTGATTTTTCATAAAGGCTTAATATGTCATTACTAGTAATGACCCCATTTTAAGCACTACAATAGCAAATATTGAACTATTATTGTTATTATGCGAGTATGTGTGCACCTGAAAGTCACTGAAATAGGTTCTTTTGGCCACGAAATAAATACGTTTGAGAAATGTCATTTCCTTCACGTTTAACAGTTGGTGCTCTATGATATTCTAACTTCAAATATTAAATAAAGCATGATATTAAATAACCACCATTCTCTTTTTTCGAGGAAACATTTTACATAATTTAGTCAATTGGCACAATTGGCTAAATAGCACATGATGTGGGTATGGCATTGAAAAAGTGAAAGTTGATCATCTCTTTTAGACGATCTCAAGCTTTATGCAAATAATGACAAAATTCTTGAAACACTTCTCCACACTGTGCACCACTTCAGTAATGACATCAACATGAAATTTGGTCTTTTGAATTTTGAAAAATGTGCTAAAGCTAATTTCAAAAAAGCTAAACTAACAAAGAAATCGAACATTCAACTTGATATTGACACAGTCATTAAAGAACTTGACCAAGAGAAAACCTACAAGTACCTAGGCATCGATGAAAGTGTTGGAATACAGCATTCAAATGTGAAAGAAAAGGTAAGAAAAGAGTACTATCGAAGACTCAGATTGGTACTAAAGAGTGAGTTGAACGCAGCCAATAAGATCCAGCCTATCAACACCTTAGCAGTACCTGTATCATCATACAGTTTCAACATCATCAACTGGAAGTTAAGTGAAATCAAAAGAATAGACGCAAAGACGAGGAAATACCTAACAATGAACCACATGCATCATCCTAAAGCGGATGTTGACAGATTATATGTCAAGAGAAGAGAGGGAGGTAGAGGACTTGTCCAGATAGAAAACTCGAACAAGATCTCAACTATTGGTCTGGACATGTACTTGAAAGAAAACAACGATTGCCTCGTGCGTCTAGTCTCTAAGCATGAGAACAACAAAATGATGTACTCCATACACAAAGAAAGTAAAAGATTCAAGACCGAATGTGGCAAAACAGATGTGCTAAACCTGGAGTGTAAACCCCTTCATGGCCAGTACATCAGGCAAGTCAAGAAAGCAGATGTCGACAACAGAGAACACACAGTTGGTTAAAAGGAACAGGTTTGAAGTCAGAAACAGGGGGGCTTATTATAGCAGCACAAGACCAGACGCTGCCTACAAGGTATTACGAGAATAAGATCATGGGAAAAGATGTTAATACTAAATGCAGAATCTGCGGTGATTACGACGAGACCATCGACCACATCATATCTGGATATTTTATCTTTTATTTTAATTCCACCTCGTATTGTAAATATATTCTTGTTTTCCCAAGGCCCATGGATTGGTCTCGGTAAACTTAGAATTTTGTAAGCAAAATTGAAGCAATTTGTAAATAAAGATAATAACAATAAGAATAAGAATAATAATAAATTATGATTTATATAGCGCTAATATCCCCATGGTTCAATGGCGCTTTACAAAAAGATCTGATAAAACATATAAAAATATAACTATATAGGTATTTAGTGTGGTTTAGTAGTGCACATTAAAATCTTTAAACGATAATTAGGGCAACTTTATAAATACATATATATTTGATAGACATTATTTTACATAAAATTATGAATCAATGATTGAAATAACTTTCAACATTAATTCGCTTTTATACATAATAATAATCATTATCAAAGTTTGTTGAAAAGTAAAAACATAGATTTCTGAATAAAACTACTAAAAAATGCTTGTTGAAAAAGCCAGGTTTTAACCCTTTGCTTGAACTGTGATACTGAAACAGAGGATCTAATGTTACCTTTTACCGTTATATTACCTTTCCCTTTAATTAATCGATATATTTCAATTTATTCATATTGGTGTGTATCTACATGCTTATGTTTATATTTTTTGTCAATTTCTCACGTTATCTTTTTCTTACTTCAGTTACTGTATTCCATATTTATCTTTATTCTTTGTGCATCTATAATCAGATATGTAGTTAATATAATTATATCGCCATTATATTAAGAATAAACGAAAAAATTCATTGCAAAGGCAGAACTAAATCCTTATCTAAAATCTAAATAATTTTTTTCCGTTTTTTCATATCTTTTTGTTATGAATTGTGAAATAAATCATTACAACATTCTTGCCGTACTAATATCAAACAGTTTACCATGGCGTATGTCACAAAAATATGGAACACCCTGTGTAATTATATTACTACCACTACTTCTTTTTCTTTTCTCCCTTGCTATTTATTGCTCCGAGCCCTTAGGCGAGCAGCAACACTAATCTTGCATTTGCCCGATTGGGATCCCTGTGAGCTAAATGCCAGAAAAAAATCTCGATTTGTGTTTTTCATTCGCTCATTCATTCCCAATGATTTTCGGAGTCTGCAGTGTTTTTGTTTTATCACCTATGTTCAATCGACGTTTCTGTTCAAATATAGATAGTTTATATCAGTATCTATTCAAGCAAAGCAAGCCATGTAATCTAGTCATGCCAACCTTTATTTTTTTTTATCGTTTCAACAGTTTTTTTAGTTATTATTAATCTCACGAACGAGTTATGGACATTTTACAGTAAACGCAATGCTATTTCATGAGCTTTTTCAACAATTTTGTGGACCGTAGCGACGACAAATCGTACCCGTTTTGTTGAACAAAATTGACTTTGTTTGGAAGTTTTCTAATCCATCCTTACCACATGATGTCGTCCCTGAATGCGAAGTTAGTATTATAAAAATACCAGCTTACTTTTGGCCTGCATAACATAGCTGTTTGCCTTCCTATTGCTAAACCATCTATTTGTAAGTTTGTATATATTTATAAAAAAGACATAGCGACTTTCCTTTTCTATCGTAATTGCTTTTCTTATACAATGTTAGAGACAGCCAGTATACTTGTTGCTAGTATTAATTTGGTCGGCTACACTATTGCAAATAAATCACATGTAGAGAGCAATATGCATCAACCATGATACCAAAATATCACTTAATGCCTAATCACTATATACGCTATCTGTACTTATATTAAAATTTAGTCATTTAAATCTCATGTAAGTTATATTTCCTTATCCTTTGAAGCATAAATGACTTGTAAAATCTTTATGGCGAAATAAATTTAAATTTAAATTTAAAAATCAACAACCTCGGAAATAAGATTACGTCGTAAAAAAGAGATTTAAGGAGGTTCGAAAGTGTTTCTGCTTTGACATACAATCAAAAAAACTACCTGGAAAAGCCTTTTATGGCCATAATGGGAAATAATGCAAATCTGAAAAGCCAAAGTTGATTAAAAAAACATCGCATTGAATATGAAAACATGACGGAAGTTACTATGACGACATCAGAACCTGTTTAATGCCATCAAAGTTTTTTTAAATCATAACTCAATAACCAAACGGTGAGTTTTCGTAAAAAAATACAGCACAGCATTATTGAAAATCAACTAAATTTGTTTTGAATTACAAATCATAAATCATATTCATACATTTAAAATAGAGCGTATTTCAGTTTGAATGTGAACATTTTAGGACAACATTTTCCTTTGATAATATGACGTTTTAGTGCCTACGTCATTGTCCCTATATTGCGACCCCGTTCAAGGAAAACCGTTTCGAGCCTCCTTAGGAAGTAAAACCTGTTTGTCTTCAGTTCGTTTTTTATTGATAAATTTATTATCCTAAATGGTATAGTTTTTATGAATTACATACATTGGCATATTAGAATATTTGTCATCCTTATATTAGGAATTACAGAGAAAATAAAAACTCAGACAAATAATCATTTCATTTTTAAAAGTTTTATGCTTAAGTAGTTTTTTATGTAATATGAATAATAAATGTTTCAGTATTCTCTACTTTAAAAGATTTATCTCTTCAATAAATAAATTCTAAAACTAGAAACCTAAAGGGTATTAGGATTAAAGCTTATTTAAATTTCTTTTTTTCTTGAATATACTCTAAATCTATATTTGTATTGCGGTATTTTGGGAACGGGGGTTGGTACTTGTGGGTTTCTGTGGCAAAAATTAAAAAGGGCTTTATCATTATAAACATCATATTATATATCACGGTTCACCAATCCTTGTAACAAAATCCGCTCAAATACTAACAAGGGTTAAGCAATCAGTGCGGTTTTTTTTTCCATGAATCTAATAACTTAAATATGTTAATGTTTTATTTATTGCAATCACCTGTAATGACAGTAATGCATATTACCTCATAAAATTTCATACTTAGCAGTTTCTATTGCCAGTTTTTCCATTTACACA
Source organism: Actinia tenebrosa (assembly GCF_029948245.1). NCBI lineage: Eukaryota > Metazoa > Cnidaria > Anthozoa > Actiniaria > Actiniidae > Actinia > Actinia tenebrosa. The sequence continues at coordinate 21,320,354 of NW_028292579.1, forward strand.
CTATTACAAAAATCCTAGTACCTTATCACAATCCGTATTCAAATAAGGTCCAAAGTCTTGGTCAAGATAAAGAGAGGATTTCTCTAGATGGTTCCTCCAAGGTGCAACAAAAAGCTAACACAAAAGTTTCCGTTAGGTTGCAATCGAAGTTGTTAACGATATCAATTATTGAATCCTAATCTGTATTTGAAAATCCGTCATATGTCGGGGATTTCAAATGGTTTGCAGGGTTTTTTTTTTCTTTTGTCATGTTGGAGGGAGATTTTCTGCACTTTGCCCATCGAGGGCTTTAATATACATCCAATGTTTCGGTTAGGATACCATCTCGATTGAAACTACAATAAACAATAAATGTCGAAAAATGTTTAAAAGAAAAAAAACTGATAACACAAATATTGGCTAATCAAAGGCTTATTTCACTTGATTGTTTCAAGCGACTCGTATCTTTGTTTTCTAAAGCAAATTGGTGCATAGACACATTAAAGGCTTTTTTTTAAAGAAAAGGCATGCATACAATTTACAAAACAATAAATTAAGTGTTGGAGATGGAAAAAAAATTACACATAAAATAAAAAAATGTCTAATGTAAATTTCGCGCCAAAAGGAAAAAAAATTCTAATTTTTCGTATTTTTCAATAATAACATTTCAGTATCTGACACTTGTCAACTGTTCCTCAACCACTCGCGTTGTTTTCCTTGTATATTGACATTAAAATTGAAATTAAAAAAGAAACATGACAAGAATTTACACGGTGAATGAATCCATGTAATATCGATATCAATTTCGAAAAGCTCATATAAAATTCCCAAGAAACACTAACATTTGTATTTAAGGAAGACGGATTTAGAATATAAAATTTTTACAAATTAATAGTCAAGAAACAAGTCAAACTGCAATCATTAACCGTAATCAGTAGTCAAAATTAAAATAAACATTGTAAACGTTCTGGTAAAAATCGAACTTACCAAAGCTTAATTATTGTTATCGTTTTTTTCAATTTCAAGTAACTATCTTTAAAATGTCATTTTAAAACATGCCATGCTTAGTAAATGATGCTTATTTCTTTAATATATTAATGGGTAATAATTTCCCGCTCTTTTACAGAATAAATTTTGAAAAGCTTGCACGTAAAATTGTATATGAATCAATAAATTTCCATGTTTTAACTAGAAGAGACGCTTTAATTTGTAACAGGGACTTAAAGAAAAAAACTATATAAATTTTCCAAAACGGAGATATTATTTGTATTTCATAAGCTATAAAATAAGGTTACAATATGGTTTCCTTAAACAGGTATTTTTATTTGCTTGCCACTTCCCAATCTTAGATCTTGTTAGGGCAACGTGTACATTTTACATTTTTCGCATCCGATTTCTACCAGGAAATAATGTTCGTTTCAGATGGGCAATAACAATTTAAAAAATAAACATCCTAGAAATTATTAAATTAATTTTTGTTACATCTACCAACACTAAGTTTATATTGGAATTTTACATGAAACTAAGATTTAAAAATGATAGGATGCACACCTTTTTCGACATCATAGTGAATACACTTTATTTATCCTAGATCGAAGTTAGGTTTTAATCATTATTTTTCTTCAAAAATATATCATTTATTTGAAGGTAAGGTTTCAATTTCAGTAGCTGTTTCGTTTTTTCATCTTGTAATTAATTAAACCGAAACATCAACGCTGCTACGCTACAGGCGAATACCTATAAAAACCCACAGTTGCTTTACAATTTCACAGTAAGTCAAAGCTTGCGACACAAACACATCTCTGCTACTTGCATGGTCTTCATTTGATGGTTTACGAGAGACGAGAGTGTTGAGTTCTAAGACGGCAAAATCTGAGAACCATGAAGTGGCTCATAGCATACTTATCTGTACTTTTTTTCATCAAGGAATTCGTGCTACTTGGTAAGTTTCAATAAATGCCTTACTGCAGCGGTAGCACAACCATGGGACATAAAACGTGTGCTTCTAGTACAAATAGGCAATTAATTAACTACTTATTAGAACATTTCATTATTTCGTTTTTTTTCCCCCAAACACATGAAATAGAAACTGATGATTCTTTTTTTTATTTTTAATGTTGTTTGCAATCATCTTTACAGTCGATTTATTACAGAAAGATCTTAAAGCCAGTAAAACATGTGTCTTAATTTTTAGAAATTATCTAAAAATAGGAAGATAGTAACAAACCAAAACTGATCCTTGTGATTCAACTGATATAAAACTTAACAATTCGTAAAACTAGCTAAAGGGCAATTCCCAAACATAGTTTATGGTTTAAAAATAGTCAACTATCTCAAAATAAGTAGTTATGTTTAATGATATTTTATATTGCTTGAAAATGTTTGCAGTGCGAAATCCTAAGATTTCTAAAGATAAGTAATGTATTTAAATAACTTTGAGTTTGAAAAAATTGAACTAGTCGTTTCTTCAGGAAAAAATGCAACGAAATTCAAAACACCAAAAACATAGTTTGCAAGAACAAAATTTATGGTATTCTAGTTTAATATGATATAACTACATTTAATATGTTCTCGAGTTACATAACCAATGCATTAAAGTAAAACACCGAGCAAAAATGTAACAGTGACCTTACAGAATCACCCTACAACAAAATACAAGAAAACCTCATCTGTAATAATTTAATTAAACAGTAATATCAATCTTGAACTATGATCTATTTTTCAAAATATCATACAATAATAATGGCATAACGATGATAACATGGTAATCTCGAAATATATTCTCACGGAACTTTAAAGTCATAGAAACACATTACTAAACTTGATCTCGTTTATATTATATTTTTTTAAATAGATGCAACAGCTCCTATCCGACTTGCGCATGATACGCTCTCTGTAGCAAATACACCATTCCACGGCGTCGGCGGCATTATACAAGTCTACCACAGTGGGCAATGGGGAACAGTGTGTTATGGTTACTTCGATATGAATGATGCGAAGGTTGCATGTTGCCAACTTGGTTTTACCAAAGCTGTGGGATATTGGTCGAATGGACGAGGGACGGGTAAAGTTTGGCTGTATGACATGCAATGCAAAGGCTCAGAAGCCTCACTTAGTCGCTGTTCGCATAATGGGTGGGGGAGCGTTCACTCTGGGTGCAACAGTCACACGTGGGATGTTGGTGTCGTGTGTGCTGGCTACACGGGTAAGTTAAGTTTTTAAGTATTATTATAGAATTCTTATAGTAATAAGTATATGCTTTTTATTAAACTTTAAAACTTTACAACGATTTAAAATTAATATTCAAACATTTCACAATAGAAAACACTTTTTTCATATAAACAAAACATAGAAAACAGCGTTTGATTATAAATTTAAATTTATTTCTCTTATATCATTTCCAATTTGTACACTTCAGGATCTTCTGCCAGCGACATACGATTTGAACCTGGTACAAAAATACAAAATGCTGTAGCGGGTCTCGTGGAGGTGTATCACCAGGGTCAATGGGGAACAGTTTGTCATGGTGGCTGGGATATGCCCGATGCCAAGGTTGTTTGCCGTCAACTTGGTTTTACCAAAACTGTTGGTTATTCGTATGATGGACAAGGAACTGGTAAAGCATTGTTGAACAACATGGGATGTTCAGGCTCAGAGGCCTCACTTGGAAGCTGTGCTCATAATGGATGGGGAAACGTTCCCTCGTGGTGTAATCACGATTATGAAGATGCTGGTGTCGTGAGTACTTTCCACTTTACGTTTAGAAATGTGATTTCTGTAAAATTACGATAAAAAGTACGATACAAACGTTCTTTATATATTTATGATCTTAGTTTAGTCCTCTTTAACTTCTCCTGCTTAGACTCCGGTCGAACCTCTGCTCTAGCAGTTTTCTCGAAAATAAAATAAAGTTTTACAAAACTAACTACCAAGGGATTCATATCTAATAATGGCCAATGTAATCTCAAAAGGAGAGCGAATTTGATTTTTAGACCCTTGCCGTCAATTCTTTAAGTTGTTCGATTCGTTTGGACATTATGATGATATAAAAGCAATTAAAAATAGGTTTAAAATAAAACTGAGGAAATCAATGATTTGAAAATAGTATAAAATGAAAGCAAATCGATTTTTTTCTCAAAATGATTATACTAAAAATAATAAAATTAAAATAAAGGAAAAATTAAAAATCATCCTTATTTATTTAAGGGGAGTAAGCGATAGAAAAAATTGTATAGCAGAGTAATTTTAAGAGCGAATGTCTGTAAAAGTTGATCAACCATTAGCCAGGCAAAACAATCGATTATGGTCATATTTGGTCCAAAGGAGGGGAAAACCTCACTTTTAAACGTGGCAGGGCTTGTTTTTTTTGAAACATACTTTCTTGTGGAGGAAAATCGAGAAAATCGATTCTAACCGTCTTCAAATCAGAGGAAATTGAGGGTAAAATATATGGCCTGAAAACGTCTCTCCTGTGCAGAAACAGATCTATGCAGAGAAACTCTGTCACTGCGTATTGATTAAGCAAAGGCTTGAGAAATGTTAAGGTGAAATATTGCCATTTTGATAATTTTGAAAATGAAATAATTGCCATTCACTCGTCATAACTTGACTTATCACAATAATTTGCATTTCACCTCTACATTGCATTGGATAATTTTTCCATGTGCACCTACTTGGATTCCTTCCAAATTCTACCTACTAAACCTATGTAGTATGACCTAAGAACATATGTGCAAATTTATTTCGGTTTTCGACTTTTTGATATTTGTGGTTTTTGTAAAGTGCTGCATTTGAGGAACGCTGCCGAACTGTGGTTGCAATGATAAATTGTATAATCTATTTACAACACGAAACGAGTTCTACCTCTACTCTTCCTGCTGCTCATAGCAAAACTGCTATGTATCATCATACTGATGATGAATTCGAGACAGCGACGGGAATTATTTTTTCACCTAACGAGACAAACCATAACGGCCCACTTCAAAAAATTAATGTATTTTACAGAGCAGAGACATTAGTCCAGTTAGATTCAATTTTAAACGCCACGGGATGAGGCTAGTCAGGAATCAAGTCAAGTAATTGCTGCAGTATTAGACGAAGTGGCACCAAATCATTCTGGTCCGTTGCAATTGTGGCGTTCCTTAATTCAGTCAAAATCGTTAAAACAAGAGTTATACAGGGACGAAGATGACAATGATGAACCTGTGGATAACGTTTTTATGGAAGCTGTAGCCAAATGTTATTACAAAGCCAGCGGCTAGGAAACTAGACGACAGATCCTATCTATCATGGTCGACAAAGAGATGTTTCTAACACTGAAGAGCTGGATTCCAGACCTTAAGCGATCTCGATTTAGCAGAGCTAGAAGGCACACTCTAGTACATGGTATGGGCGTACGACCACTGCAATCCTCTTGTACGAGAATGGCTGTCTGCAAAACCGCGTTGGATCATTTTTTGGACTTCATTACTAGTCTACATATTATATTCAGGATCTACCATTAGGGGAAAGACCAGTCAAATTATCTACGAAGGAGGTGATAACAGTACTCAACATAATTTGAATGATGATACCTGAATCAATTGTGAAGCAGTATTTAGTATATTCAGAAGAAAATGACTTCACTCCAATGAGCCATAGAACGCTATTAAGGGTTATGTCCAACCGTCCAGCCTCAGTACAAAAAGGCCTTACATGGGCTAGATTATATTAGCGGAGAAGGAGGTAAGGCGTTTGACGATCTTGTAATGTGGTATCAAAGCAATTAACAGTTCCAGACCACTGTCGAACGTATGCCTTGAGCGACCCAAAGTACAAAGATTATAAGTCCATTTGTGCCCACAAACATCTTCATACATACATGCGATCGCTTAACTTACAACATTCCTAAATGAAGTAGAAAATGCAGTCCAAGAAATGTCCTCCCAAAGCGTTGCTCCTGTCGTCAAAGAAGAACTGTCCTTGGTTACATCACAAGCTAAGAAGAATATTTTCGCATGGAAAGGTCATCTTCTACGCTGTATTAACCAGGACGACGCACGAACATATATGCTTGATAGCCTTGATGAAAAATCCGCGTATCTTGTATAGGACTGAGCAACGAAGTTTTTGCCGCGCAAATATAAAGAGCCAAAGCGATTGGTTTGCTAAAAGGGGAATTCCCTGGCATGCAACAGTGGCTATTCAAAAGACCGCAGACCAAGAGCACCAAACGATGGCTTTTATTCACGTTTTCGCAACATGCACTCAAGACAGTTTTGCCGTTCTTGCAGTAATGAAAGATGTAATGGCCAGTTAGGAAATTGATGCCAAAGCTACAAAAAGTGTATTACAGGCAAGATAACGCCGGCTGCTATCATTCCGGCCCAACAACTGTTGGAGTTTCCTTTAAACGTCAGTACCATGGGGTTTCTATTAAGCGCATGGACTTTTTAGATCCACAGGGGGGAAAAGGCCCATGCATGTGATCGAAAGGCTGAGTCCATAAAATCGCACATGAGAGTTCATCTGAATGAGGGTCATAACCTCGGAAACCACAGCCAAGGAAATTGTTGAGGCCATACAATGATCTGGTGGTATACCTCGACTAAGCATTACTTTGCCAGATCGAGTAGCAACTCACAATTCCACATTGTCAGTGAAAATGGAAAGCGTGGGTTTGTTTTTTAACATAGGATACATTGATCACAAACATCTGAGAGTCTGGAAAGCGTACGGGTTTGGTGCTGGGAAGAGAATAACAGAATAATATATAGTCTCGTATCTAACTGTCAGAGTTCCAGGGCTTGTGAAAACCTCCAAATGCACTGACATCAATGTTCAGGTTGGCGGGAATTTCATTTCAGCGAAGTTAAAGACCAAGACGGATGAAATCCAAATGATGCCCGCCGCCTGTTCAGACGTGGTTATGCAACTGGTCTTCTTTTTCATGTCCCGAAGAAAGATGTGTTAAGACTTATTAACGATTATCGTCATTTCAACTTCATTTAGGTCTGGGAAAACATCAAAGAGCACTAGAAAAGGACACGCTTTATGAGAAAGCAGCATGCCGCTATGCAGTAAGAAATAACAGTTCGGCAACATTCCTCAAATGCAGCACTGCACCACAAATATCACAAAGTCAAAAACCCAAATATATTTGTGCATATATTTTAAGGTCATCCTTCGAAGGTTCAGTAGGTAGAATCTGGAAGGAATCCGAGTAGGTGCACACGGAAAAATTATCCAACGCAATGTAGAGGTGAAAATCAAATTTTCCTGACAAGTTAAGTTATGGCGAATGAATGGCAATTATTTAATTTTCAAAATTATCAAAACGGCAATGTTTTAACTGAAAATTTCCCTCAAACCTTTGCTTAAAGGACAACTTACCCCACAAAATAACCCCCAAGAGAAAGTACACCAATTGAGAAACACAAAAATTCAATTTTTAGAGGGGATAGAGCATCCGTGTTCCTAAAATAATAATTTCAAAACATCGCATATAACGCTCTGGTGGCCGCCATCTTGCACTTTTATCGCGGGCTCAGAAAAATAGGGTAATGACGTCACAACGTTATAAGAGTCTACGGCGTCAAGTTGTTTACAAGCGTTTAGTTGACTTCTTTCCTTGTTTCTGAGACGTTTTACTCAATAATTTTACGGGAAAAAATACGACCTGGTCATTCAATTAAAGGCATGTCGGAGTCTAATTCTTTTTCCAAAGACTCGGACAGCTCGAGAGACGGTTTTGCTCAAGAATTTTTAAAAATGGACAACGAGTTTGTTTTACGGCCATATCAGTTCGAAACAGAAATAGAGATCTCACAGTTCAGAGAAGGATCTGACAGTGACGTTATTGAAGACGATGAACAAGAGAACAATCGACTTACAAATTCAGATTGGTAAGTTTTACTTCTGTCTCATCACAATAAAACTCAACAACATATCCATTTTATAGAATCGTGTTTACCACTTGTCTTCTTGCACTTTATACATATGCATTTGAATCTGCCTCACGACCTTTGCAACCGAAAGCAAAACCAACTGTCACAATTAAACATCGCTTGGTTGTCAACAAGTTATATACTGTAGGATACAGATGCAGGGATGTAAATGTGTCACAATTTGTATATATACTCTCACTTGTTCAAAAATACTAAGGACTGTTTTATTTGTTAATAGGTGTACCTGTGGTAGCTGCCAAATTATGGATACAATAGCTGAACGCATTTGCTGCCAAGAAATCCAAAAAAGTAGATGCAACATGCCAGTCTGTTGTTGAAGATAGAGATGCTGATGAACCACCACCATGCATTACTCAACATCCTGGATTCTTACCTGTTTGTGGCAATAAGTATGTTCTTCGCACAGCATGGGCTCAGTACAAACAGTAGTACAGAGATGCGTATGAACGCCCAGAGCACAAGCAGTACAGACACATTGCATATAGACAACTAGCAAGATGGTCCGGGGAGTTCTTGGAAAGGAAGTTTGGGTTGTTCTGCCCTCTTGTGCTGTCATGTGCATCAGAGCACACATTCCTCCACCTGGACTAGAGGAGGACTTTCAGTTTGAGAGTTTTCATTATGCCGATGATTAGCTTGATATAATGTTACATGGAGTGAATATATACATTTTATTTATTCCTTAGTTCAGTTACTATACAGGGTGGATTCTTTTCTATCAGGAAAAAATCCTGGAATTGCAATTTTTTGGCATATTTAATTGCAAGATAATTGAAAACAAAAACATAGACTAGAAAAAGCTGAGACCAAAATGTATAATAACCATGTATTCATTTAAGATACAGTACATAGAAAGGTGTGTTACATAATTTTTTTGATAATTACATAAAGATTTCTCTTGGTACAAACGTATTTTGAATGTTTTACATATTTTATTATTGAAAACACACTAAACAAAATATCCAGCTGAATAGTGTACAAAGCACTAGTGAACACAATCACTAGCCAACCAAGAAACATTTGCAGTTATACGAGTGCTGGCAGCTAACAAGCTAAATAAGCTGAAGCGAAAGTCACCATTCAATTGTTGTTTTTTTTATAATGTATTCATACTGGGGGAGACTCCAATATATAATGTAGTGTAGATAGGTAAAGAAAAGATCTCTTTTAAGATTTCTTTTTACAGTCAATTCCTACCTAAATAGAAATAATATCTTAATATAATTTTTCATTTGAACATCTAAAAGGTACTGCATACTTATCTGCCCTTTTCATCAGTTTCCATTGTCATTAATTACATATTTTGTATATAGCATTTATACTTGGTTCTGTCATGTACCTTTCCATATCGGGGAGCTTTTTCCATTAAGGGATATCTTTTACCAGTATTTTACACAGCTGTCCAAAGATAGCCTGCAAAGCAGAGGGGGATTGGGACCTGTGGCAGGGGAAGGACCAAAAAGTGGAGGGTCATGTGACCTGCAGGTACACAAAGGCTAATTCTAGTCTAGATTATCTTGAAAACCTGGACTGGCGTTTTCGAATCAATTTCTGTTTATCCGGTGCAGGCAAACTTGCAATGTTTGCTGGTAAAGTTTAATTCTTCAATTTTCTGGAGGTCAATTTCTGAGCCATCACACAATCCCAGCACTTTCTTCTAAAGCTCAGGAAGGAAAGAATAACTTTTCTTTTCCAACACAAGCTTAACTACCCTTTTTGGGGAAACATGGGCGGTATCTTGCTTTTCCCATCCTCGTCCCAGGCTTCTGAATTACAGCTTGGTTCCTTCCCGTGTTGTGGTTGATGTCAATGGCTGCCAGTTGTGTTCTAGCAACCATACCCTTGTAGGAGAAGTGCTCTCTCTTGGGGCAGTACTTCAGGATCATGGAGTGGTATACTTCAAGCCCACCTGTGTGACAAACTTTAGTGAGCTTGGCCAAGTTCTTCAGCAATTTTGTTTGAAGGACCACTGTTTCAAGGGCTACATAAGCTGCTGATCCTGGTTCTAGCCAGGACTTTCTACGGTCTTCTCTCCGGGTTAGTTGAGGATGGTCACATTTTTTGAAGATCTCTGCATCTCTCCAAGAATGCTTGTCTGTCACATGATGCAAGATAGAGACCCACTTCTCTCTCAATAGCTGCACATTATCATTGCATGTTACTGCACACCACCATAGATGGTTTGAGACTGACTGGATCAAATGCGAAAAGTCAGAACTTTTTTTCAACTTGGCCTTCTTGTTGAGGATTTTCACAAATACCATGCGTCATATTGGTGTTTGATGTGACTGTATTCTTTTTCCATGGTGCTAGTGTTTGAGGTATGTCTGTCAGTAATTATCCTCTTGATGTTAATATCGCCCTCATACTCAAGACTACTGAGACTCCTAATGAAACCTTCTTACTCCATAGCTTTTGAATATGTTGTTTCTGTGACCTGAACCACAGAGAAGGAAACTATCTTCACTGAGTCGTTGTCCATAAATGTTTATGTACCATTAAAGTACGACGAAAATATATATTCTTATAAACAATCATTTTAAAGTTTATACATAACATTGTCAAAAACTTTTTCAAAATTTATTGTTTAACTTACCCAGCATTCGGCTATTAATATAAGTACACTTCTCGAACCAAGTTTCCATGATCGTCTTCAGAGTCGTTCCTTACTCACCCCAAAAATCGCTTTTTTGGAGAAGTTCCCGTGTAGAGATTTTTTGAGACTTTTGATATGTTATAAAGGATAGTTGTCTAAGCCTAAAACCGTTGAAAAACCTACTGTTGCAATTAGTTGGAGGTTAAGCCTATTTATTTTATACATACTGAGATTTTCTTATCAAATTTCCCTGTGTGAAAAACAAGTTCGCGACTTTTTTTAGCCAATCAGAAAAGCGAAACGATTTGTCACACGTGAAAAAAGCGTTTCGTCCAATCGCAAACCACTGTCGAAGCGAATCGTGTTTTCGCGGTCATCGCGGGTAGCTTTGTCGAGCAGCTTTCAAATACTTTCAGTGTATTCAAGTTGTTCGTAGTTCAAATTAAACTTATCTAATCAAGAGCTAGGAAATATTTGTGAGGATGGCTGAACAATCAAGAAGATGTTTGTGTCTCTTGACAAACCTATAGACAAGTTTATCGAAGACCAAAAAAAAAACAGAAACACTCTGTCAAAACACGAAGACATGTAAGTTTACTGACTGAGTTTCTCAACTCCAAAAATGAAACGAGAAGAGTCGAGAAAATCCCGCCAGAAGAGCTTAATGGGTATATCAGTGAATTGCAGTACTATCTCAAACGAACAACAGAAAAACATGTCTTTGATTCTGAGTGGAAATACTACAAGTACGTCTATAGAAAAAAGGCCAGTTTACAAAGGGCAGTGGGCAACGAGTGCCGTGAATCTTCATTCATGAAAAGTTCTAGTTTCCCTGCAGCAAGTCCATTCAGCGGAGCAGTTTTTCAATGAGGATAGTTTGACCTGACAAAAACTTTAAACAAGTCGCCGACTTTCACCGATAACTCCGATTCAAATCAACAGAGTCAACCCATTGCTTCATGACGCATCAAGCGTGTGTTTGATTCGTCGAGACGAAGACAGCCCTCCGTTTTGACAAACTAAGTTTATAAGACTTCATTGACCACTGATTTTGGTTGCTTATTTCGTTATTTTCTAAAGAACAGCTTCATATTTGGTTTAGAAGTTAAACGTTTTGCTATTTACTTTGTACCAGATATGTTTTTTGATTTAAATAGTGATATTTTTACATGTAGCAAGCTTTTAGCTTTTCGGAGGAGAATTTTAAAATACAGTAGTTTTGTATTTTTTTAGAGAACCCATTAAAGGTGAATAAATAAAAACAACAAAATCTCAGTATGTATGAACTAAATAAATTACAGCATGGAAAGCGCTTTGTACGGGATTTTCCCACTCGTTGGTTTTGTATCTGAAATCTCACTCTTTCGCTTCGCTCACTCGTTCGATTTCAGATACTTCGCCCACTCGTGCAAAAATCCCGTACGCGCGCGCTTTCCATGAAGTAATCTCTATTTTTGTCATAAAGTAACTGGACTATAAACTTAGTATTAAGCATTACGAATTGAATACTGAAGACGTGGGTTCGAATCCTGCCAAGGGCATTTGACATTTTTCTCTTATTCTCTCTACTTCATTGTATACACACCAAACGCATATAATTCATTACTACTATACTATGTCTATTCTTTGCGTACATATTTACGGTGTTCAACTTACCAATAGAGAAAAAATATTGCTCTGGGATCCTCACGAATACCCTACATTTCATATTCCGGCTGCGTTACCAGCGTGACTGGTCCTTGTGGTGTAGTGGTCTTCGGACTAGAAGATATAAGACTTTTCTATAACACTGACAACCTAGTAGTGAACGTGCGAACACAAACTACAAATCACCTTTCTCTTTTTGTCGTTGTGGTCTTATACGGCTTTCTGTCGTAGCTATCATTTTACTAGGGATGGTTGAAAAGTTAAAAATACTTGGAATTGCATCAGCCTTTAACCTTCTTTTTCTTTTTTCGCCTGTTAGTTGCTCCATAAGGTCGGATTCGAAGCAACCATCCCCATATTGCTCGCTACATACATAACAATTCTTCAATTCTTGGCGGCAGATTGGCTCGTCCTAGACGAGAAATCCAAGCTTTCTGAATTTGTAAATCTTTAGGAATCTTGTGATAGCTAACATCTTTTGTTTTTGTCGATTAGTTAGTGCATTCAGGCACGCAATAATTAACCATTTTGTCGAAAAAGCCACTTCAAGCTCTCATGCTTATAGAAAAACTCTATATTTTCAAACACAAGGTGGCGTTGTGATGTCACACCTGAATGTGGTAATTTATCGCGGGCTCAAAGATGGCGTCCACCACAGCGATATATACGATGTTTTGAAATAATTTTTTTAGGAACACGGGTGCTCTATCCCCTAAAAAAAAACTGTTTCTCAATTGATGTACTTTCTCTTAAAAATGGGTCATTTTGGGGGGTAAGTTGCATTTTAAACAACGGTTTGAGGGGAAATTTAAGGTAAAATATTGCCTTTTTGATAAGTTTGAAAATTAAATAATTGTCATTCATTCGCCATAACTTAACTTGTCACGAGAATCTGCATTTCACCTCTACATTGCGTTGGACGATTTTTCCGTGTGCACCTACTCGGATTTCTTCCAGATTCTACCTACTGAACCTTCGAAGGATGACCTTAAAATATATGCACAAATATATTTGGGTTTTTGACTTTGTGATATTTGTGGTGCAGTGCTGCATTTGAGGAATGTTGCCGAACTGTTATTTCTTACTGCATAGCGGCATGCTGCTTTCTCATAAAGCGTGTCCTTTTCTAGTGCTCTTTGATGTTTTCCCAGATGTAAATGAAGTTGAAATGACGATAATCGTTAATAAGTCTTAACACATCTTTCTTCGGGACATGAAAAAGAAGACCAGTTGCATAACCTCGTCTGAACAGGTTCTAAAGTACATCAATCAAAAGCATGGAATTTCCTGCAAAAGACAACTTGTGTGAAAAACAAGAAGAAGCAATTGTTTGCTCAGTTTGCTCAACAATGGTCAAGTTTTGCTAACATATTTTAAGTCGTGATTACTTATTATAAATTTGTTTGTTATACATTGATTCTTTTTAAAAAAATGGACAAAAAAGGGGAATGCCAGCTCATTAAATATTTATTTCCCATCCAGTCGTATAAAATATTGAAGTTAGTTGTATGTCAATGCGGATATTAAGAAAAATTTTGTCGCTATGACAATTTTACCTCCTCATTTGCATATCCGAGATCCCGTGAGATAGCGCATGCGTAGTGAAAGTAATCTTGCGTGTGTTTCGCTGTGAAGGAAGTCCGACAATTTTAGTAGGAGAAGAAAAAAAGTATTTTTTGCTCAAAAAAGGTTTACTTACTACAAAGTCAACGTCAAGTATTCGCTGAAATGGACGGAAACCTTCGATAAAAAGTGTTTTCTCTCACTGGATTTATGTCTGCGATGGAACAGGACGAACTAGAGAACGCACTGCGTCAAGACGAAAGTCCATCATTGATGCCGAAAAACATTAACGAGGAAGACGACAACGCAAATGTAGAAACCCGAAAGGGGAAAAACTCTACAGGGAAAACTTCCCGAAAGGGAAAAAATGTCAAAAATACTAGTAACGGTGAGAAATCACAAGCTAGTGGTGGCACGAGCAATTTGCCGCCAAATGCGCTAGCCGCCGAGGTAAAGGAGATTAAACAACAGCTAGCCACTATAACTGGCTCCCTAACTCCCTGACGACAAGTTGACCGGTCTCATATTCAGACTTCAAAAAGGCGTTTGACATGGTCAACCACGAAGTCCTACTTCAAAAACTCAACCTGTACCTTCCCAACTCACCATCACAAGTCTTAACTCGTAGGAAGAAATCAACGCTTAAAGGTTAACGATCGCACATCCTCTCTATTACCAATACATCATGGCGCTCCACAGAGCTTAATTTTGGGCCCGATTTTGTTCCTTGTATTCATTAATGACCTGCCACTTCATGTCCAAGGCTCCACTGCTGATATATACGCGGATGATGTTACGTTGTCGTTAAGTAAAAAATGGAACAATCTTACATCTCTCTCTGCAACGCTTCAAGACGATGTCGACAATATCCTTTTTTGGTGCAGTCAAAATAAAATGATAATCAACGAAACTAAAACCAAATCAATGCTGGTAACAGGAAAACGTCTACCGAAACGCCTCACCAACAATAACAATGACCTCAATATTGCCATCAATAATTGTGATGTCAAACAAGTAAACAACCATAAAGTTCTTGGTGTTACACTTGACTTTAAATTGACTTTCAAGGACCATGTTGATAATCTATGTAAGAATCTTTCAAAGAAAATTGGATGTTTTCGACACATCAGTCCCTACATAAATAAACCACAGAAGGAAACATATTACAACACGGTAATCAAACCTGCTATCATGTATTGCTCTACTATTTGGTCGTCATGTAACAGTAGCTCTATAAATAGGGTTATGAAACTTCAAAAAAGGGCGGCAAGAATTATCTTGAATGTAGGTAAATTTTATTCTTGAATGTAGATAAATTTTATTCTATTGACTTGTTCAACGAGCTAAGATGGCTGCCTTTTTACCAAGAATCTTACATCAACAGATGCGCCTTTGTGTACGATAAGATTAACGGGAACTGTACTCCTTACATCAGTAATCTCTTTGAAATGAACTCTGAAGTCCATAAAAGATCAACACGCTACTGTAAAATAAATGCCTGATGTCCAACATACAAGAAAGAAACAGAGGGAGGGCGCACCATAAGTGTCCGCTGCGCGAAAGACTGGAACAAATTAAACAAAAGTGTCAAGGAATCTTCGTCAAGAAAAGTCTTAAAAAGAACTCTATTTAAGACCGGGCTTGATAATCAGATTACGAATTTACGTTTTAATTCAATTAATTAAATTTTATTACATTATTGCATAATGAATTTTTTATATATCTTATATTTCTTATATATTTACTTATCTTTTTTTTTTTTCACTAGTCTATCAGTACCTTGCGTATCTGTTATGTGTTTTACCCTCTTGAAATAAAGTTGTTATTATTATAACCAACACAACGCCAATAATTGCCGAAATGAAGGTAGCTTATAATAATTTCAATGACCAAGATGCTGACGAAATGTCAGAGAGCGACCATGAAGACAGAGACAACAATCAGGATAGCGGGCATGACGATAGCGACGAGGACAGCCAACAACCTCCTGCAAAAATACTCAAAAAATTAAAGTCAACTCAGTTTTAGCAGGCATGGCAAAAATAGTTAATGAACCGTCAAACGATGGAGAGGATCTTGATTCCTATCCGGCGGAATTGTTGGCGGAGCTCCTAAGTAAAGGCGCTGGTGAAGAATTGTGCGAAGGGCTGATTGAAAAATACCCAAGGCCGGCAAACTGCCAACGACTAAAAGTAGTTCTGGTCAACCCCAAGATATTCAACAGCGTAAGGAAAGATGTGAAAACAGAGGATGTATTGCTGCAAAACGCACAAAAACCAACTCTTCGCACGAAATAGACATACGAAGACGAGCTCTATTCAAAGCTGATATGAAATCAGAATGCCAACTGTTATGTAGAGAGCAGAATCCTGTTGGAGATCTATTGTTTGGAACCGAACTCGGCAAATCATTGGACGACCTAACAGAAGCAAGCAAAGTTACGTCAAAAATCTCGTCCAAGCCAAATAAAAACAAAAGGCAAAACTCTAGCAATAATTAGTGTCCAACGTGGCCGATTTACAGATCAAAGAAGATCATTTCCTTTTTTAGGCCAAAACAGAGGCTATACGGGGCGACAAAGAAGTGTAAGCACAATTTACAAACAGAAAACTCAAGCCCAGTATCAGCCTCTGAAGTGAATGTTAATACTTCAAATGTTGTTAGTCAATTAGCTCAGGTAAGAAATTCGCCATTATGTTTAGCTAAATCGGATCAATTCGATTTGCAAAGTAAGAGCACACTGGTTACAAAAGAAATATTACCAGATGGCCAATTGAAATTTCATAAACGAGCGTGCGAAAGACTCACTATCCTTAATATTGTAACGGGTTACAAAATAGATTTAATGATACAACCTATGCAAACGCTTACACTGAGACTGCCAAAAATCAATAAGTGTGAAGAAAAAGCCCTTGATGGACTTATAGAGGAACTAGTGGTGATAACTAATAGAACTACCGTGGACTGCGTCGGTGTTTCTGAATAAAACAGTAGGAACTTGTAGAGAAATTGGATCACCGTAAAAAGCTTTGTGAAACTGACGTTTCGTACGTTAGTCCTTCGTCGGAGTAAGTGGGAACTGAGAGGAACTGCTTAGTAAACAAGTTATACAAAAATGTGAACATCAAATTGGCGAATTCATTTCCCCAGTGTTTTTACAAACCAAAAAGAGCGAGAAAATGCCAGATGATATTAAATCTTAAAAGTTTGAGCCAATATATTACACCTGTCCATTTTAAGATGGACACAATTCAGTCATGTATTAAACTAATGAAACAGAACTGTTTTATGGCATCGCTGCACTTAACTGATGCATATTACTTAATCTCTGTTCATCAAGATTCTCAAAAATATCTGAAATTTCAGGCTAAAGATCAATTGTATGAGTATGTCACATTGCCAAATGGCCTTTGTTCGGCACCAAGAATATTCACTAAACTTTTGAAACCAGTGTATTCTACTCTGCAAGGCAGAGGATATATTCCCAGTGGTTATTTAGATGATAGTTTCCTTTTTATCATCTAAATAACCACTGGAAATATATCCTCTGCCTCGCAGAGTAGAATACAGGGGAATCATATGATCATCGTTTGAGAAATGTAGAAGAGACATATAGCTTATTTAAAAAGCTTGGTTTCCAGATTTCGGAAGATAAATCTACAACAACCCCAACTCAAATACTCGAGCATTTGGGTTTTATTTTGAATTCAGTTAACATGACAATAAGTCTAACTGCAGAAAAAATTAACAATATTTAACAAATGAAATACATTTACTGTGTTTGCACACGCTAATGCAAACCGAGATGTGGTTGGGAGAATTCGAGAGCAAATCAGTGCAAACACGAGCCTTAGGCGAGTGTTTGCACCTGCTCGAGAATTCTCCCAACCACATCGAGGTTTGCAATAGCCTGTGCAAACACAGTAAATGTATTTTATTTGTTTTATAAAATTGTTTTCTTCAAACACCAAAATAACGAAACACGATCAAATAAAACAGAAGAATTTAGTTCAAAGTTTTAAATACAAATTCTCCTTACATACTTGTGCATTTGCAATAACCAATCAGATTGCGCGAAAGAAGCCCCTTAACCAATCAAATTGCGAGTTTTATACACGCCTCCAAGCATGAAATTCAAGTTGAAAATTTCTTATTTCAAAGCGAGAAGAAGCCAAACTTTAGCGACTTTCTCCTTTGAGAAAGAGGCTTTTACAAGCAAATCTTGATAAAAATAATAATTCCAAAGCTTAACTAATGGCTTTAGTCATTCTAGACCGAAAAGAAAAGAATATTTTGAGAGCTAGAACTCGCTAAATTCTAGCTTGATTTCCGTCGGTGTTGTCGAAAGAGTTCGTCGAAATTCTCCGAGTTCAGGCTGGCAAATCTGGTGGTTCTACTATTTCAGATGCTTCCTCAAGAAGGTCAAAGTCTTAGCTTGGAACATTAGCCATTATTTTCTAATTTTACTGGAGTTATGACTATTTGTGTACAAAGCAAAACTCAAATTTTCCCGCGTGTGTCGACACGCGTCACAACCGTGTTTGCACAGGGAAATGCAAACACGGCGCTCGGCCAATCACAGCACGCGTACTATCTGAATTATTTTATAATAGGGATTTGTGCAAAAATATTCTACTCAAAGAAGAAATCACAATACATCAGGTTGCTCAACTAATTGGCACTCTAGTATCCTGTTCAATTGGGATGGGATTTGGACCACTGTTTTATAAACAGCTTAAAATTGAGAAAATTGATGCAATAAGAGTTAATAGAGGTAATTTTCAAGCTTAAATGCAAATTTCAGAACACGCCAGAGACGATATTGAGTGGCGGTTATTTATTCCCACCTTTCAGTTTGCTACCAAAAGTTCTACAATAGATCCCGTATGGCCAACACAGGTCTGGTTTCCAAAGTTGATGCAAGTGCTAATCAAAAAACCAGTTCTCCTCCCAGAAGAAAAGGATCTACTCCAGCTATCACACAACAGGACAAAAACTCACCCTTTGTGGCCAAAACTCAAGATGATGGCATGCCTTTTATCAGGGGAAGACTCAAAAAACAGAATATTTCAGACCGGAACCTAAAAGCAATACCGAGTACATCCGGATAAGTGGAGAAGATTTGCAGCAGAAAGAAATAAAGATTCCAATAACCCATCTGTAGCAGATATAACTAATTTCCTTACGCACCTTTATGATACAGGAAGCAGCTATTCAGCCATAAATACTGCAAGATCAGCCTTGTCAGTTGCTTTCGAACTTACTGATAGTCACTTTACTATTGGAGAACACCCACTGATTAAGCGGTTTGTCAACGCAACTTACCAAACAAGACCACCACTGCCAAGATATAGGACGTTTGTCAAGTCTTAGATTTACTCAAAACATGGAGTCCTGCATCACATTTAACGTTGAGAACACTAACACTCAAGTTAGTAATGTTATGCATGCTAGTCACAGGACAAAGGTGTCAGTCTATCCACATGATGGATTTAGAACATGTATCCAAAGGCAAGTCATTGTATAAATTCTATATAAACAAACTTATAAAGCAATCAAGACCTGGGAAAGAACAACCTGTATTAGTGTAACCTGCATTTCCGGCAGATAGGAGACTGTGTGTATTTACTTATCTAGAAACTTACATAGCCAGAACGGAATCTATTCGAAATAAACAACAAAAAACTAAAGTTTTTCTTAGTTACACTAAACCTCATCACCCGGTTACCTCAAGCACTATCTCTAGATGGGTGAAGACAGTAATGGAAAAGTCAGGCATAGGTGTTAAAAATTTCAGACCACACAGTACTAGATCAGCGTCAACCTCAGCTGCATATCACAAAGGAGTGCCACTTGACATAATAATGAAAGCAGCAGGTTGGTCCTCTGAGTGTACTTTCGCAAGTTATTACAAGAGAAAAGTTCAGTCTGAAACTGGGAATGGAAATTCTGTTTTAAGTTGTGCTTTATAATAATATGTAATCGCAAGTTCAGGAACTAAGCAGGTTATTCTTGTTTTACACTTACATTGTATATTCCAAGATAGGGGATATTCATTTGGTTGATGTTTTTTTTTCAATAAAAGTTGTTTTAAAAAATAACCAGTCAAAGTGTTTCGGATACCAGTTGGTTTGAAGGGCCCATGTAGCTTCGAAGTCTCACGGGATCTCAAATATGCAAATGCAGGTTTAGAATTGAAAAATTAAACAAGCCTTACCTGTAAAGTGAAGTTGGATTGGGATTCTACCTCCTAATTGCGTGCATAGAGAGATTACGTGTCCTCCATTCTATCTTTGTTAGTTATTATTGTAACCATTTTTTTCTTTGCCCATCCCTTCTACACAATGGACATGGACCCACTTTAAAGGATGACCTTCACTACGCATGCGGTATCGCACGTGATCTCTCTATGCAAGCAATGAGGAGGTAGAATCCCAATCCATCTTCACCTTACAGGTATGGCTTGTTTAATTTTTCAATTATTTGTTACAAAAAAAGAAATAGAGATGATAAGAAAACAACTTAATAAGTTGTTTAAAAAGTCGTGCACATAACTGAAATTGCTACGAACTTAGGCATAAGACACTGTGACAGTAAATTGTCAACGACACTAGAATGTTCTGAATCAGTAAAGTGAACACACTAACAGCATAAAACTATGAATAGTATGATATCTGACACTAAGTGTGCTACTTCTGACTACACTTTGACCAACTTGTGCATAAGAAACTGTAACAGTTATGAATGACTTTAATTACACAATAAATGTTAGGTCTATGCATTTTTCCTTTTTTATACCAACACCATTAGTTACATATAATATTAAAGAACTTGTTACCGCAATTTTCAATCTTCAGTGTAATACATAGCTAGGCATCTAACTTATTTATTTACATAATTTATCCATGACAATTATCAACTAAGTTCCTTAGCAATGGAAGGGGTAAGCATAAACAGAGCTTGGCTCCAAATTAAGTGTACTCTTACAAAAAATTAAATTAAAATAACAAGAACAAAATACGAATAATGATAAACTCTAAGTGAAAAAATTGAGTGAAGATTTACCAATTATACTTAGACGATAGTAGCTAATTTAAAAGCTAAGAGTATGGCAAAAAGTAGTCCGATCTATTCGTTTATTATATCTTAAGTAATTCTAAATTAAGTGTCAGTTAAAGTGCATATGAAGTGTACCGGGTTTTGATCATTTCTTAAAGTATGACATCTGCCAATAATAAACCAAAAAAAAGTATGACATCAAATTCCAAAATTTCAGATGATTTCAATAAAAGCCTACGATTTTATAGCGATTTGAATTTTCCAAAATGGGCTTCCAAAAATGGCATTTGAATCGCGCGACCAAAATATTATGTGATTTGGGCTTGTGACGTCACTTCGGTTGCAGTCTTCGCGTCCCGTATCAAAACAAAAAGGCAGAGAACAGACCAACTCGGAGAGGAGGAAGATATTTTGTCGCTGGTGCTCCAAATAATCGAAGCCAAAAATACCACTTTTCCACCTAACGTAAAAATGCATCAGTTTCCTTCTGATCCAGCTATTCGGGAGAATTGGTAAAATTTGAGCAAAGACATCGGCATGATTTTCGGGAGCCATTAAGGAGGCTCTGGGTAGTTTTGGTCTGGCACACCTAGCCGCATTGAAACGGCTACAACTTCGTCTTGAATAACTTGATCTGCAAGTACTTTTCACACAATGTCAGGAAAGGATTAAAGGTTTCAAAAATGATAATTTAGTTTATAGCGGCCTTTTCATTATGACGGACTGATGAACATCAAAATAATCGTTTACCGGTTATTTTCTCGAAAACTAGACCGAAACTTTCAAAGCGACTTGCACCAGTCGATAGTATTCATCAAGGCACACAACATATTACAATATGAAAAAAATGTATGAGAGCGTTTTCCAAATATTTCGCGATGAATACTTTCATGGACTTTTACTAGCATTTCCAGCGTGTCAACTTTATACCCCCAAAATCGGGACTTTAATTTAGTGGATTCAAAATTTTTAGTAGCTAGAATATAGGTACGGATATAGACACTGTCCTCATTGAGTATGAATCAAATTGTGACTTTCTTTCTAACGTTATGGATTTTTCGATATGAAGCCAAATGACCCCATTTGTTGTCAAAAGGGATAGAAAATATCGATGACAGCGACATTCAAAATATCGTCGAACGATTTTTTTCTAAATGAAGGCACTCACAACTAACAGCACACAACAAAGAATAACACGGAAGTCAAGCGTGAATAATCAACGAGCAGCCGTGGGCGAAAATAGTTGTGAGCGTACTTATTTTTATTTGACTGCCTTAAAACCATATTCATATTGCAATATGTTGGGTGGCTTGATGAATACTATCGACTGGTGCAAGTCGCTTTGAAAGTTTCGGTCTAGTTTTCGAGAAAATAAGCGGTAAACGATTTTTATGATGTCATCATTACGTCATAATGAAAAGGCCGCTTTAAACTAATTTATCATTTTTGAAACCTTTAATCCTTTCCTGACAGAAGTAGACGGACAGGTCATCACACGTAGGAAAGCCTCTATGACAGTCTCTTTCGACATTCATTCAAGTAATGAAGAACCTTTGTTGGCCGGAAAGGAGACCTCTAGAAACAACCAGACAAGCTGTGATGAAGATCAAACCTCGAGGGACAAACAGGCAAGCTATTGTAACCACAAGTCTAAGATACAGAATAGCCAGCGATCGAACAGCCGCCTAAAGAAGAGAGTAATGGAACTAAAGAAAACTGTGAAAGAACTAAAGAAGGGTGAGTATGGGCGATGAATGTTGCAAATATTCGCATTCAAAGTATCTACCAATCCACACACTGCATTTAAATGCTTGATGTTTCTTATTGTACAGAAAATACCTCCCGATGAGTATGAAACTGAAGACGACAGGGAGTTCCCTTCCAGTGAGAGTGAGACAGACGACAAAGAGAAGGAGGAAGAACACCCACAACCATCATCAGGTTATTATATCTGGTCCAGCTGTGGCACTGAATCAAGGAAATAACTGCCTGTATGAGGCTCTTTTATGCGGTTGGCTCCACATGCTACCATAATTTTTGATATTAACAACATGGTACAATTCAACATGATCTTATGTTGCTTCAAGTATCAAAAAAGATGTTGAACTTATTTCTTCTGTTTCTGTTTCAGTGTTGATTCCCCAGACCCTTCAACGAACCAAAGTTTATTATGTTTTACAGCAGTCTCATGAGCATTTTTAGCCTATTTTGCTTTAACTGCAAAGAACCAAAGCCAGTTGTTACCATGAAAAGAAATGGGACAATGGTCACCGTTACACAGAGCTGCAGCAAGTGTATTTTTAAGTATGTGTGGCAGTCCCAGCCATTTGTCTTGAGCATGTGCCATGCTGTTAACATCCTGTTGAGTTTTGATGTCCTCATGGCTGGAGCCTCCATAAGCCAAATCCTGTTGGTGTTCAGGCACATGGGTCTGTGTGCATACACTGCACGTTCATTCTTCAGTTATCAGAGGAATCTTGTCTTCCCAACAATTCTGCGTTACTAAGAATCATACCAAGCTAAACTTATCAACCAGCTCGGCTATGCCTCGAGTTTGTATATCGGATACAACACGGCCACTCATACTGTATATATTACATACAAAACTTGCTTGCTGTGCTATGTGCAATCATAAAGCACTTGGGGATTGGCAGAACACTCGATAAGTGTCCAGAAGTACTCGGCTACGCGTCGTGCTTCTCCTAACACTTTTCTCATGTTCTACGAACCCCGCGTGCTTTATTACAGCACACAGCACGCGCGCGTTTTCTATTTCTTCAAATATATATATATGACAAAATTAATATAAGCTTTTAGGCTGAATTATTTATCAATTGACACGGTTTTCTTTGTTATTGACAAGGCTTTATTTTTGTTATAAATGCGAGGTCAATATGTAGTCCGTTATTAACCCGGTTCATACAGAGTTTTAGATTGATTTTTTTTCTCCCCGCAAACGGCAAACGTGACCACGTTTTCATCGTTTTCCTGTATTTTACTTTACCTTTTACAAACCTTCTCACCAAAGACAAATATTCTTTTGTTTTTCGATTACTTGGACTTTTTTGCGACTCTTTTTAAGCTATTTAGAATAACTTTTAAATGGTCAACTGACGTTTCACGTTTGCCGTGAACGTAAATCTAAAACTCTCTAATAACTATATATAGACTTCGCATTTATAATGAGCAACATTTGATAGAAAACCTTCTCAATTGATAAATAAAATACTTGATTACCTCGAACGTCGGCAATAAGCCTATACATGTATATGGCTTAATACCTCCGTTCTCGGTAAATAACTCTTACATATGGTGCACAGATGTTAACAGTGTTTTAACAGGAAAGACTATTAACACTGTAGTGAAGGCTTATTATGACACTATTGATAATCTTTTTGCTGACATTATTATTAATTTATTTTCAAAGGCTAATGAAAATGGTGGGAGCACACAGACTGAATTGGATGGAGTGTAACAACGAATTAACATAAATTACCAAAAAAGGTAAATCAGACCCAGGCCAGCGCGGTAGTTTTTTACCTTTCGAGTTTTGTTTTACACATGCAAAATCATCCGTAGTATTTTTCGTTTATTTTTTCGTATCATAAATTTATGTAGGACTTTTAACCGTCAGGTATGTAACTAGTGCATTATTTTCCTTATATTCATATTAGTTTTGTAATATTTTGTTTGTTTTTGTTTAGAAACCTCACTCGATTCACTCGATTCATTCGATCAACTTACCTTACTGTGAACTTATTCTTCTTATTGTACTTCGACTGATTCAAGTTAAATACAGAAATAGTTTCAACAACCCAGTGAGCGTTTCAACGTTATTAGTGCCTACATTTAAGTTTCTGACGATTGTTCTGCTACGAATTAACGACAAAGGATTCTCACGCCACCGCCAATGTCTGGGTGTTCATGTTTGCGAATCAGCTCGTCAATTCTGTTTATCAACGTTTAACAAGCTTATGACCACATCTTACTTCTTCAATTGAGTCTCCAAGGATTAATCATACGCTAGTATAGTGTTCAAATGCAAATAAATCATGTCTACAGCTGACGGAGATGTAGATTCCCGTTCACAAAGAGTAACAAGGTCAATGGGACGGCCGCCCGTGACCGACACCTTGGAACAGCATAATGTCGACGAACTTTATCATCTAAAGAAGTCCAAGTCAGGTCATTTAGGACATCTTAATAGAATTTACAGAGAACTGAACGACCTAATGAACGATTCGGCTAATTATTATCAAGTCGTGAACCTTTAACAGAAATTGGACACGGCTTACAATAACTGTTTGCATTCTTACGAGGACATTCTAATTAAACTACAATCTGACGCCGATGTCGAAGAAAAACTGAAATTTTCTGATGAATATGCCGCTCTTATTCGTTATAAAAAGGACTTTGACGACTCTTATCAAACCAAGATTGGACATTTTAATTCATCTTATCGCCCTAATCGGGATAACGAGCCTGAAATAGCGGCTGAAAATGTAAACAAAGCAGCAAAATCAACCGACGACTCAGACATTGACAGTCTCGTACGTAGTATCGACGAACTTGAATTGAAATACAAATGTTTACTTCGCCAAAGAGAACTACAATGCAAAGTTGCTGCAATGAAGAACGAACAATTACAACTTATGGAAGAAATAAAGCAAAAAGAAGCTGAAATTCAAAGAGAAATGTCATTACTAGAAGATCAATGTACGAAGGCAAGTATTACTACATCAAATCACAGCGAACATAATAATAGACCAACCATAACCACGTCAACTAGTCAATTGAAAACTGAATTACATTTTGCCAATCTAATGACACCATCATGCTTCAAATTATCGCCTATGAAACCTTTGACGCCTCAATCAAAAGTACAAACATCTACTCCCTATGTTAATCAACATTCACAACATGGACACTCCACTGAGTTAGAAAGTGATCAACCACTAAGTGCTGACAGTTTAGCTGGAGACAAGTCGTATAAATCTAATGTTAGTGAACCAGATGAAAGAAAGAATTTTGAACATTTACTTAAACAACAACAACAAGCTATGTCACTCATGGCATCGTCTCTAAGGATTGGATTTGAAATGCCTAGAAAGGAACTTTTGACATTTGATGGCAGCCCTACCAATTACTGGACGTTTATAAAGAACTTCGAAATAAACATCGAACGTCAATTAACAGATGCAGATTCCAAGCTTACTTATTTAATCCAACAATGTACAGGACGTGCTCGTGAAGCCATCAAGAACTGTACTAAAGAAATCCTCCACTCAAGATATGGCCAAAAACATGTGATTGCACATGCCTATGTTAATCGCCTGGTCAATGGCCCACAAATAAAGAACTCAGATGCGTCAAGCTTAACTGAGCTTGCTTCACAAATGCAAAACTGTCAATTAACTCTATCAAGTATGGGATTTGAAGCAGACATCAATAGTTCTGATAATCTTGTTAAAGTAGTTAAACGCTTACCTGTACACTTGCAAGGTAAATGGGCTGAGGTAGCAGGAGCTCTGATCAGACAAGGAACTGAACCTACATTTGAACATTTGACAAGGTTTGTTGATGAACGAGCTACTCTTGCTAATACTATGTACGGTATGATTGTTGGGTCTGTCCAGACAGTAACTCGTCACGTGTAAGGACCACCACTGTAAGAAGATCAAATTTCCCACCTCCAAAAGCCAAAGCTACAACGCTCACCACGTTTAGTGATAAAGTGCCTCAACAAGAGTCTAATCCTGTGTCTGCTCAAAGAGAGTCTACAAGCAAGTGTCCACTGTGCGCAGAGTCACACAGGCTAGCACGCTGCGAACAATTTAAGAATAAAACATCTCAGCAAAGGAAGGAGTTTACTATGCAAGCAAGACTTTGTCATAATTGTCTCGGACGTAACCATGTTGCTAATAACTGTAGAAGTGAAAATACGTGCAGATTTCCAAGCTGTGGCAAGAAACATAACACCTTCTTACATCCAGCTTCTCAAGACAACACTGACAAACATCAAGCAGCAGCTGTTCCTACATCTCATGTTGCGCAGACTAACCCCAGTCAGCCCAGTCAACCCAGTCAAGTAAGTGGGGCCGGAGCCTCAGGTAATTGTGGCTCAACTTTAGCTGCAAAAAGACATAAAGTTAGTCTGCGCACCCTTCCAGTGACTGTAAGTTCTGATGATGGTACAATAAAGATAAATACATACGCATTGCTCGATAATGGCTCGGATGTCACGCTGTGCTCAGAAAGTATTGCTAACAAACTCGGATTACATGGTAATACAACAAACTTCTCTATTACAACTGTAAATGGTCAAACACCAACTCGTCAAGGAAGAGAGGTGAGGCTGATCGTTAAAGGAACCGACTCAGATGAAGCTATCGATCTTGATAAAGTATGGACTGTGGATATTTTGTCCATTTCCAATCACAACATTCCAACAACTGACGACATCGCATCATGGCCACACCTTAGCGGAATAGAACTGCCTCATCTCGACGATAAAGAAGTGACAATCCTAATCGGTAGTGACTACCCCGAAGCACACTGGGTTCTCGAGCACAGAAGAGGTACAAAGGGTCAACCCTATGCGGTTCGCACACCGCTAGGGTGGACACTGATGGGTCCACTCGGCACAAACTAACAATAACAAGGTGACTGTTAATTTCTTACGTAAAGATGATGAACTACTGCATCAACAAGTCGAACGAATGTTCAATGCTGATTTCAACGAACCTACGGCGGATTTGACTACAACCATGTCCCTTGACGACAAGAAAGCACTCGGTATGATGGAGTCATCTGTTAAGATAGTCAATGGACACTATCAACTTGGCCTACCCTGGAAGGATCCAAATCTGAAACTACCAAACAACCGCGTGTACGCTGAAAGAAGACTTCGTACACTGAAGAAACGCCTTATTGGCGACTCACGTCTCCTAGAAAAATACAAAGAAACTATGAACACTTATATACGGGACAACCACGCAAGAGTCCTAACAGAACAAGAGTTAACTAATAAGAACAACAGTCGCACATGGTATTTACCACATCATCCTGTCACACATCCCTTGAAGCCTAACAAGGTGAGAGTTGTGTTCGACTGTGTAGCTCGTTACGAAGGTACATCACTGAACGATAATCTATTACAAGGACCAGACTTAAAAAATAGTCTTGTTGGTGTACTTACCCGCTTTCGTCAAGAACGTATTGCCTTAGCAGCAGACATTCAAGGAATGTTTCACCAAGTGAGAGTAGAACCAAATGACTGTGATTCATTACGATTCTTATGGTGGCCCGATGGCAATCTAATGAATGAACCTGTCGATCATCAAATGTTAGTACATCTTTTCGGGGCTATATCTTCCCCAAGCTGCGCGAGTTTCAGTCTCCGCAAAACAGCCCTCGACAATGAACATGACTTTGATTCTGAAGTTCTTCGTACTGTTCATAACAACTTTTACGTAGACGACTGCTTAAAGGCAGTACCATCCACCAGCGAAGCAATCGCGCTCGTGAGACAACTTAAAGATCTTTTGTCAAAGGGAGGATTCAACCTGACAAAATGGAACTGTAACAACAAAGAAGTATCGAGCACTGTACCAGAACAGGACAGAGCAACGTCTCTCTTAGATCTTGACTTCCAAGAATCCTTAATACAGTCAACACTCGGTCTACAGTGGAATGTTAAAAGTGACGCCTTCAACTTCAGAGCAGTAAAGAAAGAGAAAGCACCAACTAGAAGAGGTTTCCTCTCAACTGTGAGCGCAATGTACGATCCTTTAGGATTTGCTGTACCTATCATACTACCAGCTAAACTACTGTTACAGAATCTTTGCTCGCTGAATTACAGCTGGGACGAATGAGTTCCTGATGTTAAATTACTGGAATGGGAGAAATGGCTCAGTTATCTGCCCAAACTATCAAGTGTCACCGTACCACGCTGCTTTAAACCACCAGACCTTGACAACGTTAAAGAAGTTCAACTGCACCATTTCAGCGACGCGTCCCAAGTTGGGTACGGCGCAGTATCTTACCTACGTCTCGTCGACGTGAACGGGAAGATTCATTTATCCTTCGGGATGGGAAAGTCACGTGTCACACCAATGAAAACAATTTCTATTCCCAGACTCGAACTGTCTGCAGCTGTAGTCTCTATCAAGTTGAACAGTGTTATCAGCCAAGAACTAGAATATCACGTAGACAGTACAACATACTGGACGGATTCCACCTCGGTTCTGCAGTACCTGAGAAATCAATCAAGACGTTTCCAAACGTTCGTTGCAAACAGAGTTGCTAAGATCCAAGAAAGTTCTGACCCGTCTCAGTGGCGATACGTTTACACTAACCTCAACCCTGCTGATATTGCCTCCCGCGGTATCGCTGATTGTGACATTACTACCCTGCAGAACTGGCTAAGAGGTCCAGACTTCCTTTGGTCAGATGAGAGCACGTGGCCAGCATCACCATCTGTTATCACCGAACTGTTTCCAAAGACCCAGAAGTAAGGAAAGACGTTCGCGTCAATGTAACAACTCAGCATGAAGACAAAGTCACATCACTACTAAAGCAGTACTCGTCATGGTATCGACTACAGAAGGCAGTAGCGTGGATTCTCCGTTTCAAAGCATACATGTGTCACAAGTACCTGTCAAAGAAATTCATTACAAAACCCACATCAGGTCCATTAACAGTGCAAGAGATAAAGCAAGCAAATACAGAAATAGTCATCCATGTCCAAAAGAAGACATTTGCTGATGAATATGCAGTCCTTAAGACAGAAACCAGTCAAAGAGCTGAAAGGTCGACCATGAAGCACCGGAATAAGTCATTAAGCACTACTAGTCCCCTACGCAAGCTTAATCCGATGATACAAGAGAAAGTACTCAGAGTCGGAGGACGATTGGAAAGAGCACAACTACCGTTCGATAACAAGCATATTACCAAGCAATCATCACATAACCACACTTCTGATACACAGTTATCATGACATTGCTGGACACTGTGGTCCTACTCAAGTACTCTCAGAGCTAAGACAGAAATATTGGATAGTGAAAGGTCACTCCGCCGTAAGAAAGGTGGTTGGAAATTGTATCGACTGCAAAAGAAGAAATGCTAGACCAGGTATGCAGTTAATGGCTCCGCTACCAGCAGCCAGACTTATCCCCTCAGATCCACCATTCACACGGGTAGGAGTAGACTACTTTGGTCCACTGTCAGTAAAACAAGGACGTTCCCACGTTAAGCGTTACGGTTGTGTCTTTACGTGTTTTGCTATTAGAGCC
Organism: Actinia tenebrosa; assembly: GCF_029948245.1. Classification (NCBI taxonomy): domain Eukaryota; kingdom Metazoa; phylum Cnidaria; class Anthozoa; order Actiniaria; family Actiniidae; genus Actinia; species Actinia tenebrosa. The sequence continues at coordinate 21,350,437 of NW_028292579.1, forward strand.
GTGCACATCGAGATCGCTCATACGCTCGAAAGTGATTCATTCATATGTGCCTACCAACGGTTTGTAAGTAGACGAGGTGTACCAAAGGAAATCTTCAGTGATAACGGAACTAACTTTAAAGGTGCTGAAAGAGAGCTCAGAGAAGCTTTACAACGCTGGAACCAAGACAGGATTAACGATCGTCTTCGCCGAGATGAAGTACAATGGCATTTTAACCCACCTGAAGCTAGCCATCAAGGAGGAGTGTGGGAGCGTATGTTCAGATCCATCAGGAAGATTCTACAAGCGTTATTGCAACAACAGTTAGTAACAGATGAAACCTTGTTAACACTTATGGCAGAAGTTGAGCGTATCCTGAACGACAGACCATTAACCCTTGTATCTGACAGCCCACTTGATCTAGAGCCTCTAACACCGAACAAGCTGTTGTTACTGAAGAACAATGCTAGCATTCCCCTTGATGAAGTTGATGAGGACGTGTATAAGAAGATGGAGAACTGTTCAGTGTTTAGCCGACGCCTTCTGGAAAAGATGGATTAATGAGTATATACCAACACTGCAACTCAGACAGAAGTGGACATTACCTAAGCGCAACTTCGCTGTCAGGTGATCTCGTACTTATAGTTGACGACAAAGTTCATCGCGGAAACTGGCCAAAAGGTATCGTAACAGAGGTTTATCCTGACAAACATGGCATGGTGAGACAAGTACAAGTCAAAACAGCTACAACAAGTCTGCGAAGAGATGTCAGGAAATTGTGTCTATTGGAAGGACAACTGCTATGAACTATCGTAAAGAACACATCATGGACGTTACACGTTAATATTTAGCAATTCGTTGTAAAGTAGTTAGAATAAGCTACTCGCTCATTCGGGGCCGGTATGTAACAACGAATTAACATAAATTACCAAAAAAGGTAAATCAGACCCAGGCCAGCGCGGTAGTTTTTTACCTTTCGAGTTTTGTTTTACACGTGCAAAATCATCCGTAGTATTTTTCGTTTATTTTTTCGTATCATAAATTTATGTAGAACTTTTAACCGTCAGGTATGTAACTAGTGCATTATTTTCCTTATATTCATATTAGTTTTGTAATATTTTGTGTGTTTTTGTTTAGAAACCTCACTCGATTCACTCGATCAACTTACCTTACTGTGAACTTATTCTTCTTATTGTACTTCGACTGATTCAAGTTAAATACAGAAATAGTTTCAACAACCCAGTGAGCGTTTCAACGTTTTTAGTGCCCACATGGAGTAAAGCGGTGATTTAGTTTCCTGGAAAGGGTTGGTTTAACAATCAGTGTTTTCATTTCTGACCGACATAAAGGGATTGCCAAGTAGATCAGAGAGTAGCACCAAAACACACGACACTTCTATGACATATGGCATGTGGCCAAGTCAGTCACAAAGACGCTTCTGAAATGCCAGCAATGCCAGCAATGCCAGCAATGAAACAGGATGTGAGGTTATAAGACAATGGATAAAGGGCATCCGACGCCACATGTTCTGGTGTGCAACATCCATAAGGTCTGGGTTTGGTGACCCCATTGTAGCTAAGTGGAAGTCCTTCATTCGTCATGTGTCCAATATTCACACTGACCACCCTCACCCCCTGTACAAGAAGTGTAACCATGGAGAACTTGAAAAAAGATTGTGGATCAAACGGGGTTAGCTTGCTTCTGGTGGGTCTGCTTAGTATGTCTACAATAGTGGCACATCCAGGATTGTAAAAAAGGGGGTTCCAAAAATATATGCAATTGGCTTCACAAAGAGTAATTCCAATTTTCATTTCACTGCTGCTCATGATAAACTTGAAAGGATATTGACCAAGAAAGCCCTGCTTGGTTACATACGAATGCTGTCCCCAAATTCCCAGACCAGCTCATTTGAAGGTTTTCATGCTACTTTGAATCACTGGCATCCAAAGAAGATAGCGTTTTCTTGGTTAGGGACTATATGCAGGTATTTGATTCATTTCAATATCATTAAGAATATAAAGTGCATATGAAGCCCATAGTATAGAATGTACTACAGCTCAATGGATTGTTAGAAAACAAACACATCAAGATAATTAGACTATTTCTCTTATCAGACACATTATTGCAAGTCTTCATTTTAACGAGAACGTGAGTAGAGAAAGACAAGAAACAAGAAATGGGTCCAAATGTTACAGAGTCACATATCCAAAGTTTAAGTTTGGTGAGGAGGTAGTAAGAGAGATGCCTATTCCACCAACATATGGTAAGGATTTTGTTTGTTGTGGCATAAACATTGATTAAAAAGCAGCTGGATAATTTTTCTCAAGTACTCCCCGATTAGTCGGGCACTTGTGCCCAGCTAGAAGAAATAGAGACATCAATAAAGTTATTATTATTATTATCATTATCATTATCATTATCATTATCATTATCATTATCATTATCATTATCATTATCATTATCATTAGCATTAGCATTAGCATAAGCATTAGCATTAGCATTAGCATTAGCATTATCATTATCATTATCATTATTATTATAATTATAAGTACTGGATTATTCTGACCCCTAACCTAGATGAACACCTTGGATATCATGTACATTGATACAAATGTATATTGATACTACAGCAAGTAGGCTTGTACCCACATCAGCCTGTAAGTTAATGCAGTGTTTAAGTTTATAATATGTAACATTATTTTGTTCAATGGTACTTTCCTTATTTATGGGATATGTTGATGCCATGAAAGAACTCCTGTTTTCAATAACTAGTGGAGAAATGAAGATCGTGCTCTCAAAGCATAATAACAAAACCCCAAAGCCCCTTAACGCACAGTTCCCTGAGAAACTACCCAAATCAGAGGCAGTCAAGAAATTTCAAGCAAACAAGGAAAGTAACCAAACCCCTCTTTTTCCATCAGGTATGCAGTGAGATTGTATGGTATTGCTCCCCCTCTAAAAATGTTGTTAGTGCCTATTGCTAAATGTCTTACATATTGTTTGGGCTTGGCCCCTTAATTTATAAACATATTTTACATACACAAACCTGTTGGTTTTAATGTGTTCTAACATTAACTTTTTAATCTAAAATATAAAATTCCTAGGCAACATAATTAGACATCATTTTTATTGGATATATTGACCAATAGAGCAAATAAATTATTTCATATTAATAGCTGGTTTTGAAGACACACATATTGGTACACATGGAGTTTAAACAATCAGTTTTTTTCACAGTTAAAAATAAATGTTTTACAGTAGCCATCTTAAATAGAAATATAAAAATATTTTATGGTAACTATTTGAAATAGAGAATAAATATTTTACAGTAACCATTTTAAATAATAATACCACGACCTCTCTAATATTCATGCGTCATCGTAACCTAAAATGAACGAGTTTATTAGTTTGTTCCAAACATAAAGCATGTCGAATATTCTTGACAGAATTGTTGTATTGCTGTACTTGGATAATCACAAGTAATGAGTTACTCAATCACTCGGAAACTCCTGCACGACGGCGATACGTCCTTCCATCTTGGGGTTGGGTTTGGGTGTTAATATTATATAGGGGACCTAGAGTCCTATTGTATTATCACCTGCCCTTGGGCGAATCATAAAATAAATAAATAAATAATAAATCTTTGGTTCAAATCAATGGCGCTACTTGCAACAACACTGCTTTATTAGAAATTGCATGATAATCTTCATGTTCTGTTATGCATTTTATGTGTTCGATAGAGCCATCGAATGCCATTTTTCCCGATGCATGGAGAACTTCTCTGCATCAGCGATATTCCAATGCTCCAAGGTTCTAGCTTCGGCAGCGTTCACATTTACACCTCGTACATCAATAAGAAATCACAAAATATTAACTTCCAAATAATTATTTTCTTTTATTTCATATCCTTTGAAATGGTCTTACCAAGTGCTAACAGGAATGATTCCATCTTGTCGAGCTGCAAGTGTTTTTGGAGACTATCCGTCCAGGCCTAATTCTCCTACTGGGTCTTCTTCGTATTCGTCGCTGTCGCCTACGATCGGCTCATCTTGATAGGGAACGTATTGGTTGAAGACAACTCCTGTGTCTTCTTCATTCTCGCTGTTTGAAAACTGAACAGATATGGACTCGTCACTCGCGTATGAGTCGCTTTCGTCGTTAGAACTTGCCATGTTTTTCTTTTTATTTACTCGTTGCTATGCAATCAACTCACTGTAGTTTTGTTGGCGAAGAACGCTTTGCAACCAACGTGACGTCACGATTCGTGCAATCTCGGCCCAGTCTCCAGACAAAATCCGTCTAGATAAGCTATCTTTAAGCTCAAAATTCAGGCCTTAAATTTGGTTTTAGCCCCGTTTAAACTTTAAAAATGTTTAAGGAACATATTAGTTTACTGTAAACAAAAGTAAACCGGTACGCTTCACATGCCCTTTAAGACAAGAATATCAGTAGTAGATCTAGGATTTTTGTTAATCATAGTTATTAGTTGTTCATTAAAGTTCATAGTTTTTGAATGTTCTTCGAAGTAGAATGGATACAGACTAGTTAAATTAGAAACAGCAAAGTTTTTTTGGAGAGGATATCACGTGGTGAGCAGCACTTAGGACAGATGAACTTCCATGGTCACGTTTTACCAGCAATTTGCAGTAAGCATATTTCGACATCCCAGTGAAGACTTAGGATGTATCTTTTAACACGGAGTTTTAGGCTTTCTATCCTGCATATATTTCTAGCTTGTTGCGAGGCCCATCTTCGCTAGCATACCCTACATTAACTATACGAGTAATTGAAGTCAAGAAGTCATCTTCCAACTTTTAAGTTAAAGAAGATAACTGGAGAATTAAATTTTATTTAATTAATTTGATGGATTAATTCCATTCATTACTTAATTTAATTAAATAACTTAAATTGGCTTTTGAGGAAACCGCATCCTGACTTCTCCTAGTGATATCTTGTGGTTTGGGAAAGATACTAAGAAAACATTGATTTCTGATCTGCAACTCTTAAAAGATACCTGTGTGTTATCAGTTTGAATACTTTTCTCAAGCTTAATGAGGCTCTGGGTAGTTTTGATCTGGCACACCTAGCCGCATTGAAACGGTTACAACTCCTTCTTGAATAACTTGATCTGCAAGCGCTTTCCACACAATGTCTGGAAAGGATTAAAGGTTTCAAAAATGATAAATTAGTTTAAAGCGGCCTTTTCATTATGACGTAGTGATGACATCATAGAAATCGTTTACCGCTTATTTTCTCGAAAACTGGACCACAACTAACAGCACACGACAAGGAATAACACGGAAGTCAAGCGTGAACAATCAACAAGCAGCCGAGACCGAAAACAGTTGTGAGCGTACTTATTTTTATTTGACTGCCTTAAAACCTTTCAATGCATATGAAATTAAAGGAGAATATTTGTAAAAGACACATCTTTTAGTGACGATTTTTTGGATGCCGCTTTCATCAATATTTTCCATCGCTTTTGACAACAAATGGGGTCATTAATTAGCTTCATATCAAAAAATCCATAACGTTAGAAATAAAGTCACAATTTGATTCATACTCAATAAGGACAGTGTCTATATCCGTATCTATATTCTAGCTACTAAAAATATTGAATCCACTAAATTAAAGTCCCGATTTTGAGGGTATAAAGTTGACACGCTGGAAATAATAATAAAAGTGCATGAAAATATTCATCGCGTAATGTTTTGAAAACGCTCTCATACATTTTTTTCATATTGTTATATGTTGGGTGCCTCGATGAATACTATCAACTGGTGCAAGTCGCTTTGAAAGTTTCGGTCTAGTTTTCGAGAAATAAGCAAGTTTTCAAAAAATGAAAAATGAATTCAAAAACTACAAAGATAATTTAATTTGCTAAAACCTTAAATGGCCATAAGGTGTGGGATTCTGCTCTCTGTATCTGTCAATTTTTTCAACTATTTAAACGAAAACTCTAAAATTGAAAAAAATGGAAATCAAAGTTTAATTTTAATTAATAAAACAATCGAAAATTGGGGCCAAATTTAATAAATCGATAATTCAATTTTATCAAAAAGACAAATGGCCATAAGGTACACGCATTCTTAATGTTTAATTTAGAAGTTAATTGAATGTCTGGAAATAAGAAAAGAGTTTTGATTTTCCATCATTGTTTGTATGAAATATAAAATGAAATCCAAGTGTTATGACAAAAATAAATTCCTTTATTACATATATAACTAGATTTCTATACATTAAATCTCTATTATAAAAATCTCTATGCTTTATATTTCACTGGTGAAAAATGCAGTACGACCAATCAGCATCGCATACAGCTTTTCACAGCGTAAAAAATATAACCAATCAAAACATAGAATTGACCAAACCAACCAATCATAAAACAGGCAATTGTGTCATTTGAATGGCTTCCCGCCAAAGCAAATATGCGTTTTCTGTAGTTTTGTTGATGTGAACAAAATGGCGAGTCGTTTTGTGCCACTACCGAGATGTGCGGGTAGATGAGTTTATTCAAAACCAAGCAAACATAGAAACAAAACATAGAATTGACCAAGCCAACCAATCATAAAACGAGCAATTGTGTCATTTGAATGGCTTCCCGCCAAAGCAAATTTGCGTTTTCTGTAGTTTTGTTGATGTGAACAAAATGGCGAGTCGTTTTGTGCCACTAGATGTGCCGGTAGATGAGTTTATTCAAAACCAAGAAAACAAAAACACACTAAGCAAGACGCGGAGAGACCTGGTTTGATTGACTGAATATCTCGAGACCAAAAATGTGCAGCATAACCTGGAAGAACTCCAGCCAAGAGATTTATACGAGCTGCTTTCTGCTTTTCTCATTGAAGTAAGGAAGGGGGTACGAGCCAACGACTTTAAGGTCGTTTATATCGAGCTTTGACCGTTACTTGCGAAAGAAAGACTATCCAACAACGATAACAGAAGGGCAAGAATTCAGATGGACAAAGGAATTAATACTATGAATCAAAGTTCAACTTTTCATGAAGAAACGACAACCAAGCGCCACCGTCGTTATTGCATCTTGGAGTCGCTGGACAGCGACTAATTGAAACAATCAAATTACATTTTTAAAATTCATATTGACTATTTGTATATCCATTTTCCATTTATAAACTGATGTGCAGAGTTTTTCCATTTTGTATATTTGACATTGCATCTACTTAACTTATAAACTTAAAACTTTTGAAAGTTTCGACAAAAATTGTCCTTTTTACTCACTTAAAATAAACGTGTTTGCATGTGAATTCTAGCCAAAGAAAGTGCTTTGCACGGGGTTATATTCACGAGTTGTTTGTGTAAAACCCTCACTCGCTTGAAGACTCGCTCGTTCGTGTTTTACACAAACAACTCGTGAATATAACCCCGTACGCCGCACTTTCTATGAAGTAATCTTTATTTCCTTATCGTACCTCAGCAGTCATAGTAGGAATATATCTTTCCAATATGGCCCACTTTCACTCCGACAAATACCAGTATCTTAAATACTCTAGACAAACAACTACAGACAACTATTGAAAAAGAGACAAAGATTAGCCATGCTTCTTTTTGTTGTTGTTGTTGTTGTTGTTGTTGTTGTTGTTGTTGTTGGCCAAAAAAAAAAAAAAACTCAAAATACCCCGTTACAACTGTTTTAATCCTCTTTAATTAAAATTAACCTTTTTTCAAATTTTATTAAATTTCAAGTTTGTTTTTTTTTTAAACAGTAGAAAATCTACATTATTTGACTGGAATATGCAACCACGATACCAAAGGTTATTGAAAATTATTGAAAATTTAGATGGACTTCACTTTGTTCTATAATTTTAGATCTAAGATAAAACGTTTGGTAGTACCATGTGGGATGTTCAGGGTCAGAGCCCTCACTTAGAAGCTGTCATCACAATGGATGGGGAAGTGTTCCCTCTGGCTGCAATCACTACAATGATGCTGGTGTCGTGTGCACAGGATACCAAGGTAAAAACAATTGAATTTCATTTGACTTTATTTTATTTTACTTAAAAATTTCGGAAACAATATATTCTTTTATTGTTTTACTGTGTAAAGGTTAATCACTTTTTAAGTCAAAAAAAGAAGGAAAAAGCACATACCCTTGGATAAACTTTTTCAGTGTTGCACTGTCTTAAAAAAGAAAAATATGTACGTATCTTAGAAATGCATTGTCTCGCGTATTTTGTTTTCCAGTTCGTTTAGAGGGCGGTCCCAGCTCCAAAGAAGGCCGTATTACTATCAAATTTAAGGATACATGGGGCTCAATCTGTAATAATGGCTTTGACAACCGAGAAGCAAATGTGGTCTGTAGAATGCTTGGTTATTTACGTGCTGCAGCAACAAGAAGCTACTCAAAATCGTCGTCGCAGACTGCATGGTTGAAAGACCTTTCATGCCAGGGAACTGAAAACACAATAGAAAATTGCACCCATTCTGATTTTGAGAGTCAGACGTGCCCAAACAACCAGGTTGCTGGAGTTCTTTGTGCAAATGGTAAATATACGCAATTCTAAATTAGGCAGATATATTCTAAATTATTTTCCTTGTTAAATCAAACCAAGAATGTTCCAATGTTTTGTAGACCGAATTCCCAGGAATTCGAAAAACAAATCACGACTTGAACATCAAATTATTATTTTTTTTTTCTTTTGCAGAACCAACCACAACACCTCCACCACCCACAACACCTCCACCACCCACAACACCTCCACCACCCACAACACCTCCACCACCTCCACCACCTGAAGTTAGTATTGTGGCAAACCATAGAGTGCAAATCACTTATAATGGTTTTAATAGGTCCGTTTGCTCCGATGGCTTTGATACAAAAGATGCACGAGTAATATGTAGAATGAACGGATATGTCGATGTAGGTCAAATCACTTATATTGACAGTCAAACTCTATGCGCAAAATTAAGACAAGTTTGGATCTTGAACATGACGTGCCAAGGACACGAGAAGAATATAACAGAATGTAATATCTCTTGGAATTTGAATGGTTTGTCTTGTCCAACTAACTATTATGCTGGTGTAATTTGTAAACCAGGTATGCAACATATTTCATTAGCTAAAAAAAAAACTCTGTTATAAGAAATCTAAAATTTACAAATTAATTGTTCAAGTTCTTTTTTCAGGAAATCTAAAATTTACAAATTAATTGTTCAAGTTCTTTTTTCAGTATTGGATTTGCGACTTGTTGGCGGAGCTAGTAATACCAGTGGTCGTCTTGAAATAAAAGTATCTGGAAAATGGGGCACAGTATGTGACAAGGGCTGGGATATCAATGCTTCTGATGTTGCTTGTAGAATGCTTGGATTTGCAAGAGCCCTGAAATTCGAAAAGTTTCAACCAGGAAACACATTACAACCTATTTTGCTTCAAAACACATCATGCGTTGGCTGCGAAAGGTCTCTTGATGATTGTTATCATCCTGCGTGGGGTACAAAATCTACCTGCGATCACAGTAATGACATTGGATTAGTGTGTCTCCCAGGAGGTAATTAGGTTTTTTGTGTTCACTTCTCATATAGTAAGAAAAATTTTTTTTATAAGAGGTGGTTTGGCTCAATTTTTGATGCACTTTTCCTTCAAAATCAGCAACCTAAAAATAAAAAACCTGAAAATACTGCAAATATTTGCGTCTTTTATTGTTTACAGGGCCACCAAATCTCTCCGCTAAATTGATGGCAGATGGAAGAATAGAGATTAGTTACTATGGTGTTAAAAGATCCATTTGCTACGATGGCTTCGATACTAAAGATGCAGGAGTAATATGTAGAATGAACGGATATGACGATGTTGCGTACATTACCCAAATCCCTAGCCAAGCAGGAAACTCAAGGACAGAAGAAGTATGGCTTTTAGACATGGCTTGCAAAGGAGACGAGAATTCCATCAAAGGATGCAGTAATTCCTGGAACTGGGAAAACAAGAATTGCGCAAAAAATAACAAATTACGAGCTGGAATTGTGTGCAGGAGAAGTATGAACAAAGAACTTAATTTCCAAATTACGAAATTCCTTTTTCCTTTTTAAATATATTTTGACTTATGTCTTTTAGTAAACGACACACTAGATGTTGAATTCCGTCTTGAGGATGTAACCACTCCAGCTCCATATTCTGGACGCCTAACCGTAAAGTATTATGAAACATGGGGAAATATATGTGCTAAGGATTTAAAGCTAGAAGACGCACATGTCATCTGCAGAATGTTAAACTTTACCGGAGCACTGACGATTTCTCATTGGGGTAAACATACTGGTAACGTAAGTTTTGAGCTTGTCAATCACTGCAAAGGAACAGAAGTCTCCATGCAAAATTGTACAGGATTAAAGCTAGAACAGGTTAGCACATGTGAAGAAGGCAATTACGCAGGGGTTGTTTGCACTCCGAAGATTATAGGTAAGTTCTGGCATTTGTTCAATCATCAGAAAATTAAATAGATTCTTTATGCAAACGATTTTGTTTTTCTCTACAGTCACACCAACACCTTTACCTCAAAATGTACGTCTAAGCGGTGGTGCAGACAATGCAAGTGGCCGAGTTGAAATTAAAAGACACAAAATTTGGGGATCGGTTTGCAATTCGGGATGGGATATGCGTGCAGCTAATGTAGTATGTCGTATGAAAGGTTTTGATAGCGCAATTACAGCATATAAGTCATATGGCGAAGGAACTGGTCCAATATGGATTTCTGGGCTTCGATGCAAAGGAAATGAAAACAATATTGAAGATGATTGCGAAAAGGATGTACAAGAAAAGACAACTTCATGTAACCATAGCATGGATGCTGGAGTGGTCTGCCGTCGTTATAAAGGTTAGAGACTAGAACAATTACTTGTTAAAAACCTCCCATGAATATACTTCAGAGTATTAACTTCTAATAAATTCTATTAACACAGATATAATAACAGTCGATCTGGAAAATCGAACATCAGACTATGATGGCAGAGTGACGCTAAAGGTAAACGGCAGCGCGGGATCAATTTGTGGTAATGGTTGGAACAAAAAGGATGCTGATGTCGCTTGTCAAATGAAAGGATTTAAACAAGCTTTAGTACCCATCAGCCATTTTGGAGGAGGACCAGCCAAAATCTGGTTGTCAAACGTACGCTGTAGCAATAGCGACAAATCACTGAAAGATTGTAATCATGATGGATGGATAAACAACTCATGTCCTAAAAATCACCATGCAGGAGTGATATGCGAACGGCCTGGAGGTTTGTTAAAGCCCTTTGAATAACCATCTTTTAAATGCTGACTCGTTTTTAATGTGCAAAGGTATTGATTCCTTTTGCTTTATCACTACAGTCAACGACCCAAATTTTGGTATGAAATTGGTTAAGGTTCCTGGAACAAATCTAAGTAAAGTGGAAGTCCAGTACTATGGTGTTTGGGGAGCTGTATCCGCTAACAACTGGAATCTGGCTGACGCTCATGTTGCGTGCTGGTTTAATGGCTCAGGAAAAGCATCAAGAGCAGAAGAAATTACAAACAATGACACACTTCCCATTTTGATTGATAATCTTAATTGCCGAGGAAGTGAGAATTCAATAGAAGAGTGTGGTTTCCAATGGGGTATCTCTGGTGCTGGCCAATCCAAATTAGCTGCAGTTGAATGCACCAAAGTTAAAATAGGTAAAATATCGAGTTTCTTCCTTTCATATCCTCAAATGTATATATTGAGATTAATCTTTATTATTTTGATTTCTAAACAGATAAAGACTCAATGACAGCGACAATAGGAACAGTATCTGGACAGAATGAAAGATATGGACAAGTGAAAATACAATACAAAAGCAAAGAATATGCTGTTTGTGGCGATGATACATGGGACAAAAACGATGCCGAAGTAATCTGCAGGATGAATAATTATCGAAACGGAGCAATGGCAGCGATAAGGAAATACACAATTGTTCCAAACAAGCAATTCCTTTATGGATTTGAATGCCGTAGCACTGAAACTGGATTAGACGAGTGTTTCCGCGTTCAAACTTTGAATTGTCCAGGAAACTTCATCGCAGGTGTTATGTGTAAACCAAACAAAGGTAATGAATATAAAATCATTTGTAAGGTAGGCATGTGAAATATTTAATTAAAATCTTCCCTTTGTGTTTCAAGGTGTACCGCCACCAATGAAACTGCGGTTAGCAGATAATGGACGTGTAGAGGTATCATATGGTGATAAATGGGGTACAATATGCAATGACGGTAACAGCCAGAAAAATGCTCGGGTCATATGTCGCATGCTCGGGTATGTCGATTTTGATGCGTATGGTCCAACGTCCAAAACAAGTAGTCTAATCTCTTGGCTTGGAAACATGCAATGCAAAGGAACTGAAAAATCCATTGAAAAATGCAGTCCAAGATGGGGGGAAGCAGATTGTAATGATGACGAAATGCTTAGAGTCACTTGCAAGAAAGGTAATTTCATTATTATGACACCACTTAATTGCCCCAGTGTTTGTAATTGATTCCTTATGGGGTGTTTTCATTTGCAGCTGATGCTCCTCACTTCCAAATCATCGGGAACGATGCTATTACTGACTCAACTGTCAAAATCCACTTTCAGGACGTTGGATCCATTTCAGGCTTAAAAGCGTATGTTTCAAAACAAAAACCATCTTATACACTTAACATTATATTCGACAGAAATAGGTATAATTAATCTTTTTTTGTTTGTTTGTTTGTAGCATCTATCAAATTGCTGTTGAAAGGAGGCCATATGAAGAGCGTCTCCAATCCTTTAATACTCAACAAAAGCGCTTCGAATTTAAGATAGTAAATTACACCACAAGTGCTAACCTTAAAAGCGATTCTTACATTACTGCTGAAATAGATAGTTCATATCTACCCAAGAACAACTTTACCATTGGTGACCTCAGTTTCACCCAAGGAAATGATGGGTTTACTAATGAGCCGCTTCAACCAGAGACACCATATAGAGTATATGTGAGGATCGCAACTGACTCTCATGATAAGGTTTGTACGTCATACTTCCTTATCTCATGTATAAAAAGCACTATTGTGGCATTCAAATAACCCTCTGTTGATGTTTAATTTTTACTTTTTTCTTATAGAAAACAAGGATTTTTGGTGATTATTCTTACGTGGCCTTCAAAACAAACAAAGTCTTCGCTAAAGGTAATTTGATAACTTGTCTTAAAGCAAATGACTTTCTCCTCTTTTGCCATTCTAAAAGCCACAGACACATCCTTTGTTCAATTTATAGGTCGAGCTGAAAAACTTACCAGTTCGAGAGGTGGCGAAGCAGTGATAGGAATGTCCATTGTGATAATAATGTTGATTGCTGTTATCATCTGTGCCTCTGTCTGGTTCATAAGAAAACAAAGGAATGAGGAAATGGACGCTTCTGATAAAAGTCAAGGTAATCACATTTTAAAATCATATCATTGTTAACTTAAGGCAATATAATTTGGAGTCAAAGATAATTTCATATTATTCAAAAACCACCAAATCTGAGTCAAATATTTCATTTCTGTTAGGACTTGAGATGACAGACAATGGTGACATGCGTACAGTTAATGATATACCAGAAGGCTACTACCAGGCACCGCTACGTGAAGAGCGCAACGAATACGTCACTTCTCCAGAAAAGGACAATAAAGCTGCCTATCAGTCTTTGGTAACTCGTACAAGGGTATGTCCTGTCAAAACTCTCAAACACTTAATTCTATTGTAAATTAATTGCAATCATATTTTTAATCCGCAGATTGCTCGTAACAAGCAAGAAAACGAGTCTCCTTTGTACGTTGAAATCAGGAGTTGAACAGATGATTCCCGAATGAGCCGCAATTAAACAAAAAACCATAGTTTCTCATAAATAAATGTAGAAAATTGCGTGCTTTGTTTTATTTTTATTAAAACAATAGAGAAAACGTAGAATTTGATAGGAGTTTGAACAAGCAAAGGAAATAGCACTGTAAACAGTGCTATTACAGGCTAGGTAATCTGGTGTCTCTGAAGGTAAACACAGGGACCCCAGGAACAATGTTCTTACTCATTCACAATCTACTTGTTTTCTCCAAATTTTTCAGGCTTTCACAATTGCCATTCATTAAATAAATAGTTAAAATATTAACCAAAAGGGAAAATATTGGAATTCACAATTGAATTAATTAGGGTACTTGAAATAATGAGGGTATAAAATAAAGGTGTAAATTTTTGAAGCATAAAAGTTGTTGTTGTCGTTTTTATTAGAGTCATTAGCATAATAAACATAACACAACCCATATTTTTGTCGGGGGAGGGGAGGGAAGGATCTTTTTCCTATAGTGCAAGGCAATATGGCCCCTGTCAATTTAACACAGGAAACCCAACAGAGAAACACATTGAATGTTTACAACACCTGTATGAATTCTAATCAGAACCAAAACAAAATGTAAAATCTTTTCCATGACCGAAGTACTGCTGTCAGCAGTATAAATACGACCCATTATTTTGCATACGATGTCCAAGGAAAGAGAATCAGTTGACTGCAGGCTCAATTGTAATAACAGGAACTGATGAAACAAATTTTTGACATACTTTGATGCAACATTGAGACCTCAAGACATTAAGACACGCTAAATTAAACTAAAGCTTGTGTGCTGAAAACAATTGGAAATCTAGGTTGGCAACAGGAAATTAATTATCACAATTCAACCTCTTTTCAACACCTTTTAAAAATTAACTATTTTATAACTTGATGATTATTTTTTCCCTTCAGCATTTTGACATATTTTAATAAGAATGAAATATTACTGATTAAAGTATTTATTTGCACTCACACATCTGTACTGAAACCAAAAATTTCTAAAGTCTAGTTTGGCAACAGGAAATTAATAAATTATCACATTTCAACCCTTTTTGACACCTTTTAAAAATTGACTAGTAATTAACTAATAATTAGATTTTTTCTTCAGCATTTTGACATTTAATAAGAATCAAAAACAAATTTTAAAACCATGAAATATTGATGATCATAGTATTCATTTGTGCTCACACACCTCTTTACAAACAAATAAGAATTTACAACAGTATTACCTTTTTCTTGTTCTCCAAGTGCTTTTCATTAATGCTCTTGGTTGAACATGGTTTATTTTTTCCACAAAGATATTAATGTATAATGACACCATTGCAACAAAAAGAGAAAAAAGTATTATAAGCAAGTGTTGTCACCAGAATAAAAAAATTATCAATTTGCATAACACTAAGATTAAAAAGTAGGGTGATGGGAAAGAAAAGTATTTTCTCTGATATATTTTATATCTTCTTTGTTCTCATTCGTTTTGTAGTTTACGGTTAATTTTTATTTAGCATTTAACTTCATTAACTAGGTATAAATGGGTATCTTGAAAAGACAGACTTTAAAAGCAAAGACCTGAGACCTCAATTCATGTTTTCGAGGTCTGTGATTATTGTGTTTACAAGTTTCTTGGTGTGTGCTTCTTAGGTCTTCGCTTTTGAGGTCTGTGATCAATGTTTACGACTTCTATTATTTGAAGTGCATGTTTTCAACTTACAATCCAGAACAGAAACATCTGATATCATTCATTCATTAATTAGGGAAAATGTAAACAATTTAAGAACATGCAATGCGACTGTGCTGCCTACTTAGTTAATTGACATGAAAAGATTATGGGATTTTAAACAATAGTACCCCTCACAATTATGTTCCCTGCACCATCTTGAAAGATAGCCATGCCTTTGCTTCGAAGTGAGATAAATGGTGAGCTCACAATGATACAGACATGTGAATAATTGTCCAAGGTGTTAAAAAAAGGTCAGTTGCAAGCTCACCATTTGTCCCCCTTTGATACAACGGTACGGCTGGCTACCTTTCAAGATGGTGCAGGGAACTGTGAAAGGGACTAACATAGGGTATATATGTCTTAACCCATTTCAATGATAATCCTAAGACTTCCAACTTCTAGGCACAAATAAAGTAAAATTTGATTCGCAAAAAATATTTGCTCAGTGCAGGGGCTGTGAAGGGAAAAGAGCTAATATACTTCTTGCTAAATGAATATACAATTACGGTTAACAAAACCTGATGCTGGAATGGTCTATTGACTTGCAGACCATGAGGGCAAGAGGTCTGGTTGTTTTAGTCTAAACCTACAAATTGGTCAAATGAATGGATACAAAGAAATGATTTTTATAGCTTGAAAGCAAGAGTTAACAGATGTTGTTTTGGTTTTAATATTGCTCTATTAGTATCACCAGTAGTTCAGCCAATCAAAGTGCATGATTTGTGATTATACAAGTCGGCTTAAACTTTATACATTAAATTTTCCAGTCCCCCACTTTTATTTTTTGTGTACTAGTCTCTTATATCTGAGCCCCCCCACCCCACTTTTCTGCACCTGTCCTAGTAGGGAATATATATATATATATATATATATATATATATGGTCTTACTAGTGTGCATTAACAAACCTACATATACCATCACTGCTAACATCATCAAGTATCATTTTAATTTATTTATTTATAATTATCATCAATGATCAGCCTTTATTTGGATTTCTGTCCTTTCCAGTTCTCTCTTTGACTTTGTATTTACAGTAGCATGATATCAATAACTGATCCTATTTGATCACATTGCTTATAAACAGGATCTGGAATGGGACATCCGAATCACGATCTCTCTTTTGTCGAAATCCTGCATCCTGTGAAAATTTTAAGCCACAACCCAATTCAACATATCCAATAAAGGCGTTTGACTTCTTGTTCTTTGGAATTGAGGCTTTGGACGGTAGAGATAAATAAGAAACTGAGGAATTATGGTCAATTTGAATGAAAAAGCAGCAGTCAGATTTCATTGAGATTTAATTTGAACTGCAAAGAACGGATGAACAACTGGCTACAAGATAACAATGGCATTTTAAAAGGATTTTCTCAAAGAACAAAAAAAAATCCAGAAGACAACACATTCACGTGTATTCAAGAACTTTGAACGAAAAGAACCAACAAAACCCTAAACTGTGAAAGTGCAAATCCAGGGTGCAAATGAACTGACAAGAAGCTTAAAGCTAATTGTAAACATGGCACGACTGTGAATAAGCTGACAACAAAGTATTTGTGAATAAATCTGTTCAGTTCATCACTCATTCAATTGGAAAAGTTTCAAAGAACAGATAAAAGGGCGAAAATCTTGGAAAGAGAGTTTTGACTGTAATAATAGAGAGAAAAAAGTTACAGAAATAGAGCAAGTTTAAGCTTACAAGTTAAAGGTGCTGACACACAGTGCAACATTGCATGCAACATTGCACTTGCACACAACAGGACTGTTGCAGCGTGTGTCTACTCCAAACTTATTGCACGCAACAATGCATGCAACGAATCTGAAGTTGAATCGCACTCTACACTAACAACATTGCTCGCAACAAATTTCATCATGTGAACATGGCTGCAACATTACCTGCAGCATTTTGAAATTTCTGCTGACCAAATATCTTAACATAGCAGGCTGACACAAGCAATGTTACGTGATGTGTGTCACCCAGATCCAAATTTATTCTTTGCAATGTTGCGTGCAATGTTGTACTGTGTGTCAGCACCTTAAGACTTCAAGTCGAGTTCGCAAAGATGAATGAAAACAGTGCCACCGGCAAAAACAATTAGACTACTCGTTCTTGTTTTCTATGAGTCAAATTTTTGATTCAGCACTACGCGCCTCGTCGTGTAAGTTTAGTGCGCTATATAAGAATTTATTATTATCATTATTATTATTATTATTATTATTACTATTATCAACTATCTATCGACTCATAGAAAACAAGAAAGAGTAGTCTAATTGTTAATTATTATTCATGAACTATTAATAATTTAATTTATCATATAATTATCCATAAAATACCTATTTTTCTCCTTTTCGAAAAACTGATATTTTCTCACATGTGAAAATATCGTTACCATGTGTATTCAAGCTATTTGTTTATGAATAAAAACTTTTTATAATAATAAAAAGCTTGTTAAGTTGATTTTATGGATGATTATATAATAAACAGAATATTACATGGGCGCTTGGAGATACGAAATTTATCTTCTCGTGTTGAAAATCTCTCACTCGTTCGCTGCGCTCACTTGTGAGAGATCTTCTCAACACTCGAAAATAAATTTCGTATCTCCGCGCGCCCATGTAATATCCTCTATATATTATTTTGAATTGTTCTAGAAGATAATCATTTAAAAATAAATTTTAATTTTATATATAAGAGCTAAATAAGTGAACCATATAATATTTATATTAAAATTAAATAGCCCTTTTGTTGTGAACGAATTAATTTTGGCACATTTTTCCCGCCCATTCTCAAAGATGTGCTGAGACAGTGTCAAAAATTAACTGATCGTCGGAAGTGAACGTCGAAAACATTCTAAAAATGAACAAATCAACTTTGAAGCCGTTCCCATCCTTAAAGATATCTCTATAGCGTCGATCTGAAGCAAAACTTCATTGAGCACAGTTGTTTGCAATCTGATCGAAACGACATTAATAAGACACCAAAATTCATTATGCGAGTATGTGACATTGTTCGCGATAAAGTGTATAGGATGTGTTTTAATTGCTAATAATGAGATCAAAGATTAATATTTAAATAACATTAAGAAAAAAGCATATAAATGTTTGGTAAAAATGCAAGCCGAGCTGCTCAGAAGCCCGCATGACCCTGCACTAGCCAGTAAGCAACAGGTGGTGAAAGTTAATGACCCATGATCTTTGACAATAAGCTACATCTTTAGATAAATATTTCATTGTTTTACCCTTAATTGCGGCCTTGGAACCTCCTTGGGATGATCACGGAGAAGAAAAACGATATCTGTACGAGGAGTTTGATTTTTTTTCGAATAAAAGTTCGAATACACAACTCCTTGAAGGCGCCATCTTGGTAACTTTATTGTAACTGTAGGGCTACCAGATCAACCTTGACGGTGATTGGATAAAACTCATTCACGTGACTCTGCGTCTTTTAATGACCAATAGGAACTAGCCAGAAGTCTTTTTAAATATTACAAAACTACGAGTCCTCGCACTAACGGTTTTTTCCGCTTTCAACTTTCGATAAATTATTGCAAATTTATAGAGACTCGCAACCCTGAAATTAGGATGATATAATTTTTTTTTTTTTTTTTTTCGCACGAAAAGCGTCATGGAAAAGCAACCATCACCATCCATCATCCATCCAATCAAGTCACTCCTCGAACAATCATTGCGTGCCAAACGCTACTGATATTATTATAATATTATCATTTAGCATCTCAAGCTCTTGCGTGCAACCAAAACTCGATCAGGAAGTATGCTAATCAGTATAAATGGATGCGGTTTTCGATATACTCTACGGTTTGTTGTTTGTTGTCAATTGATGCGCTTTTTCAAGGTTCAATTTTTCACGTTTTTAGAAGCTCATAAAATATTGACAATATTGACTTTTTAGTGACAGTTCAATGTCGGAGAAAAATCTCCTATCGATCATTTAACACTTTTTTCTCCACTCTCAAAGACCCAAATTCCATTATCAGTGCGTCAAATCCCATTTTCCAAAAGCAAAGGAAAGTAAATCCAAACTTCCAGTGAAGGACAAACTTGGGACCTTGACTTGAGGTGGAAATGTACGCAGCTTATATTTAAACCACAGGTAACCCGCGTTACTGTCCTACAATCGCTTTTTTTTTAGGTCACCAAGATGCAGGCGATCACTTTATCCACGGTATTTGTTTTAATACTCAGCCAGTTTCAGTCTACTTCTAGTGCTGAATACATAAAGAAGTATCTGGTTTTCGGAGGCAATGGATTCATTGGTTCAGAACTAGTAACTCTGCTACGTTTACGCAAGTCCGATGTAACCATAGTGAACCGTGGCAACTGGTACTGGGATTCTGAGATTCGTATCAAGCCCTTCGTGAAACACGTTAAGTGTGACAGATACACGATCAAATCGTGCAGTGAATTGATTGAAGTTATAGAGGATAAAGTATACTTTGACGCCGTTTATGACTTTAGTTCTTATATTCCAGAGCACCTCCAGGTAAGAACAGACCAATATGGACCATGCCATGTGCTTTAAATTAAGTTGGGATCTACATGCCATGTATTACAACATACGGTTGATATTCTTAGAATATAGCAAAGAATTTACATTGGAGATGTGCGCGTTATTAATGTTTACCCTATATTAGTATATATATTTTTTCTTTGCGTGACATCTCGAACACAGACGTTATTTTATTCCGGTGTCTTTGACTTCATCATTGTCAGACAACAATTGATCCGTTTGTCGTCAGACATACACAGATACAGTTGTTCATCAAAAGCGATGCCTCGTGAATTTTAAGATTTACTTTCTTTCAAGTAAAAACAATTGCAAATGCAAAAATTTGCATTAGATGTTTTTTTTAGGAAAACATTAAACTTCTAATACTATTATACAATTATGATGGAAGAAGTTTAAACCTCCAGTTGAAAATGGCTGTCACGACACCTCGAATTAAGAGTGATGAGAATACGTGACATGCTATGAGGAAAACCTTCGAGCTTCATGTTAAATATTACTAGTTTTCATTTCCGTTTCATTTTTATTCTTAAATAGAGGTTAGGAAATTGGCCAGGAAAGTTGAGCACTGGTCCGGGATCTTCGGGTGTGATATGCTGTAACATTAATGGCTTTCCATTGGTTGTCATTGTAACACACTCAGTCCATCTTCCTTATATGCGATTCGCGCATCATACCAGTATGATGTGTCAAAAACCACGTGAACATTTTCACTTTCAAAATCATAAAATCATATCGTAATTATTTACCTTTCTTTTAATAATTACGTTGTTTGTTTGTTTTGTTTTTTTTGTTTTGTTTTTTTTTGGTTTTTTTTTGGTTTTTTTTTGGTTTTTTTTTGGTTTTTTTTTGGTTTTTTTGGTTTTTTTGGTTTTTTTTTTTTTTGTTTTTTGTTTTTTGTTTTTTGTTTTGTTTTGTTTTGTTTTTTTTTTTTGTTTCTATTTATTTATTTATTTATTTATTTATTTATTTTTCTCATCTGGTTTTCTTTCTTCCTTTGTTTTGCATAACTTTTTGTTTTTACCTTTTTCCTTTCTTTCTTTTTGTCTTTTTTCTTTCTTTCTCTCTTTTCTCTTTTCTCTTTCTTTCTCTCTTTTCTCTTACTTTGTTTTTCTTTCTTTCTTGATCTTATTTATTTTTCTTCCTTTCTTTCTTCCTTTTCTTCTCAGTTTCATTCTTTTATTTCATCGTTCCTTCCTTTCATTCTTTTTGCTCCCCAAATCCGCGATGTTGTAATTCCTTCTCAAGTCCTCTGTTTCCGACTGAATATTTCTTATGTGTTTCGCCATTTTCTTCTATCAAAACACCCTCACGATAAACCTGCAGCCAACTCTGTAATAGACCAATTCTGCTAACACAATGTCTTACCCAATTCAAATTTACTGGGAATACTTTTCTTTGCCCGTTTTATTAACATGCCAATAAAGCATTAACATGAATATGATATGTACTTATAATAGATCAAAGAAAAAATATTCCCAATAGATTTGAATCGGATAAAATATTGCAGTAACCGAATTGATCTATCATTTGCGCTAGGGTGGATCTACATTCCATTCTACTGGTCCATGTTGTATTTGTTTTATACCAAATTGATTACCCTCTATTAATAAAGGTTATTTCTTATCTACTTTTTAAAAATGCAGTGCACTGTGTTGTGAGATTAAATTTAGGCGGGTAAACTTCATTATCATTCAAAATATTTTTTCGTCGTTTTTGATTGGCCGATACAACTGCAACTAATATTCTGCTCATGCGCATTAGGGTGCAAAGCTGTTTTGCTGCAAATAATACTCTGCTCATGCGCATTAACGATGCATTTTGTCAACATGGCTCACTTCCCTGTATTTTGGTATTATGTTATTATCCCTCAAACGATACCCTGAATTAGGCTCTGGGCTAACGGCACGGCTAACTCACATATTGCGTTTAGCGGAGAGAGGAAAACCGGTGACCCCGGAATCAAAGAAGGAACCTAACAATTTTGACTCACGGGTACGCGTGGTGCCGGCTGAGTCTAGGAATCGGGACCAAGACCCCAGAGGTGAAAGCCAAATGTGATACCGCTACGCCACATTGGATTCTTTGCATGTGAACGAAGGATACAAGGGGTTAGGACGAGGTTGCAAATTGATGGAAGGAGAGCTTTGTTTATTATGTGAAAGCCGAATTCGTAGACAACTAATTCAAAATTCTTCTCTTTTAGGACGTCTTAGAATTACTACGTACTCGTGTTGGTCGTTATGTGTATATCAGCTCAGATTCAGTCTACGAAGTCTGTAAACCATCAAAGCATGGAGGTCCTAGCAAGGAATCTGATTCAATACGCCTCGAAAACTACGAACAACTGAAAGAGAAAGCAGGATATGATCACTATGGTGACTCAAAGCTAGCATGTGAAGAAGTGCTTCGGAAAGAGCACAACGAGCACCGATTGAACTACATATCCCTGAGGATACCTGACGTCATAGGACCACGTGACAACACCGATCGGTTCTGGATTTACTTTCTGTGGGTAAAGTTCCAGGATGTAATCGACCGACCAATCTTTTACCCCCCAAAGTTACATAACCAGCAACTCAGTTTCGTGATGTCAGAGAGTTTGGCGATGTTGTTGCTTAGCCTGAAAGACCTTCAACTGGACGTCTTTAATCAAGCGTACAACTTGGCTTTCAAGGAGACTGCAACGCTGAAAGAGTTTATTACTCTACTGGGGGAGTATGTGGGAGTTCCAAACGTCAAGTTTGATGAAACTACAGTAGACAAAGCTTTTACTTACTACCCATCGGTTAAACGTGGACCTCTCAATATCACCAAGGCTGAAAAATTGCTAAAGTGGAAAACATACTCTCTTAGTAAAGGAGTGAAGAGGACAGCTGAGTTTTACGATTATGCGATGAGGGCAGGTGAATTTAAGAAGCAAAGAGATGGAACTATTCAAGCGTTCATTCCTGAAGACAAGCTGGAGTTGTTCAAAAAGAGGTATAAAGAGATTTATGGAATGGAACTTGAGATTAAAACATTTCCGCACAGCGAGCTGTGACGATCATACCA
This sequence comes from Actinia tenebrosa, assembly GCF_029948245.1. Lineage (NCBI taxonomy): Eukaryota > Metazoa > Cnidaria > Anthozoa > Actiniaria > Actiniidae > Actinia > Actinia tenebrosa. The sequence continues at coordinate 21,373,534 of NW_028292579.1, forward strand.
TTTGGTATTTTTGAATTGTTCCAGATGTATGTTACGTTAGATTAACAATAAAATGTCGCTGTGATCCTTTCAGTTTATTTCACTTCATCTTATAGACGTTCTATTGATATTATCGGAAATCATCTTAAAAGCTGGAAATCTTTAGTTAAACGAATGGCTACAAAATTTCTAATTTATCGAAGTGAATGATTGGGGGTGGGGCGGCAAAACATGTGTCGGAAATTTATGTCTACGCATGGTAGATCACCTTCACAATTGTTTTAAGTCATTTTTACTTGCCACATTTTTACTTGAGGATTAACAATGATAGCGCTATAAACGATTATAGAAAGCTAGCATAAAAAGGTTTGTTCGACTTTACAGTTTTGATTTTGATTTGTATGGATTGACCTGGTTTTTGAAACATAAATGGATCTGCCTGCCATTATTTTAAATGTCAAGAAAGAAAAACGGAGAAAAGGAGCTACAACGCGAATAGGGTATAATGTTTAGGTCACCCATCCAAGTGCTAACACTCCCTAGACGAGCTTGACTAAGTATCTTGAACGACAACGGTTTATCCACTGGACTATGGCTCCAGATGAATCAGCATAACAATAGCCGTGAAAACAATGCACCGAACATACTAGACTTTTGTAAAAACATATTTTCAACCGATTCCGTGCGTGGCAGAGATGCAAGGGATTATGGTCTGGGGGCCGGATGGTCTCTCCCCTGATGCTTTGGCTAGAACATGTTCTTGCGTAATTCGTACACCCAAGGGCAGAAGACTTTTAAAATCGCCGTCATGTTCGAAGTCCATACGCCGCCTTAGCTCTGCGGATGTCTCGGGGGTATGGCACAGTGGAATCGTATTGTTGTTTTTTTTGTTTTGGGGGGGGGTTCGAATCCCATCTTATCCACGTAAGATTTTTCGTTTTTTGATCCATTTTTTATAAGATTTAAATCTTCAACAATAAAGGGCAACCTTTTTTAGTGAAAATAGATTAGTTCCTAGTCGGTTGCTTAAGCCTGTAAAAGTCCGAATACAAGAACAAGAATATTTACTGCACTTGGATCTCTATATCATATGCCCGCAAAGGACTTATATAGGGCTAACCTCAATGTCTTCCTTTTCAAAATATGTAATCTGCATTTTTGAATAAAGTATTATTAAAAAAATGGGTAGTGCCGTGAAGTCTTCCGGGTCTGGTTAACAATTTCTGAATTTTAGGAAAGGAAAATAAAAGGCCACCCCAGTAAATAATATAATAGCAAAGGATTGTAAAAGGATAAGAAATTTAACTGGTTATTCTGACGGAGAACATTGGGATATTTGATTTTTTGCGTCATGGCGCAATATCAAATTCACAAGTAGTCTGACACGCATAACGCAAAACTGTTTATTTTATAGGGTAAAATAGGGCAGAACCAGCAATTATTTTAATAATATGTAGAGAACACCTAACGGTAGAAGATTGCCTTAGAAGAGTTAAACGAAATCATTTTTTCATATGTGTAACATTCCATTATCATTTAAATAAGATTGCAAACTTCTTCAGGTGTACTACGCCTCTCGATCTCTGCATGATACAGAAATCCAAGTGACAACTATAGGGCGTCTTGACTATATAGTAAAAAAATTCAAACCAAGTCCTTTTTATTCCATTTCAGTTGCGCATCTGTGTCACCTTAATCAGTTTGCCTCATTGGGTCTTCTCGGTTGCATTTTTCAGTTTCATTTATAAAGATTCAAGAGGGCAAATTTCTTCTCATGAGTAGTAAAAATCTCCGTGCCTTTATGCAGGGAGTTAGAGGAAGTTGATCTTCCGTTCTCCCTTCCACTTCTTTATCGGTTTATGCGCAGCATGTGATCATGTGTTAGAATCAAAACTCACATATGGCACGTTGGTTCACATTTATTTGGGTAAAGATTTTCTGTGACTACAGAACCTGTTTGCTTCCTAACGTTTTCCTATTTAAGCCAACTCTAAAGACAAACTTCTAATTCTTGCCTCTTTATCCAACTCAGAAAGTGAAAATGATTTTAACCGCTTAGTAACCAAGCTGTAAACGAAATTTTTTATGAAATATTTTACAACATCCTTGCTTTGGACTTAGTGACCTTCAAGTGGATTTGAGGTTTAAACCTCATTTATGTGTTCCATATATTTATATAACATAACCTACAGCATGCTTTGTGGATAAATCTCTACTTTTAGGCCCGGTTTGTTGATAAGTGTCTCTGCATGATCTTTAAATGCCTCAACAGTTGGTTTATCGAAGTTTGTAAAACGAATACAGGTAAGAGTGGTTTCCTCTTTCGAGCTAAGGAAATCAATAGCTACTGAGAAAAGAATCTTGGCGCATAGATCCTTGGGGAATCCGAAGATGCCGCTACTGATTGCAGGGACTGCAACGCTTGTCAAGTTACGACGATGGCATTCTTCCAGAGAGTTAAGTAGTGCTGATTGAAGGTCTTTCTCCTCATTTGCATCTCCCCCTCTCCACACTGGACCTATAAAAGTAAAGCAGGGATTTCTCCCTTAGTATGCGTCGAATTTGCCATCTTTCCCAACAGAATGACATAAAAACGGACACAGGGGTAATGTTTCCTGATATAAATATGAACCTAAGAGACTAAAAAAAGATAGCATTTTATCAAACTCTCAAACAAACTGTCTGCTAAGCAAAGTCAGGGTACTACAAGTTGTTGCTTTCACCCCCTTGGTGTCCGAGGTGCTCTTGTGTGACACCAGAGGCAACGACTTAAAAGATTTTATCAGGCATTATCATAACTATAAGACACTTTATTTTTTACAGGCATGGGAAGGCTAGTGGGATGAAGGGCGCTATATAAAAAGATATGGCATTTAAGGAAGCCACCCCAAAAATAACTAAATAATTAGAAAATTTATACAAAAAATATCTTGTTTTAATAGGTTGGGAAGTGTCATAATTTTTTAAAAATTTAAAATACACAGAAACCTACCAGCCCTCCCATGCCTGTAAAAACTTAATGGTCCCTTAAATCTGTCAAATGACTAGACTTACCAACTGCATGAATGATTACTTTGCAAGGTAAGTTTCCAGCTGTTGTTACAGCTACATCTCCTGTTGGTAGGGGACCATTTTTAGACACAAGTTCATCACTTTCTTGCTGGATAATTTCTCCTCCACTTCTTACAATGGCACCTGCAACCTTTAAATATTAATACTAATAATTATTTTAAATAATAAGTCTTAAGTAAAGGAATCGAGTAGAATAACATATGAAAGAAGACAAGATTGGAACAATGTCTGACTCAGAAAAATCTGAGCCCCAGACAGGAATCGAACTCATGACCCTCCAGATGCTAGTCGGATGCTCTAACCAAGGGCGGATCCATGGGGGGCAAATGGGGCTGAAGCCCCCCCCCCCCCTTCAGCAGAAAAAAAACAATGCTTTTTATATTGTTTTCCGCTGTGTTGACGGAAGAAACTTAATTAGCCCCCCTCCCCCCAACTCAATTAGCCCCCCCTAAAGTTTTGGCTGGATCTGCCCTCACTAACCACTGAGCTACTGGAGACTCTATGGCTGGCAAGGGTACAATGGGTAAAGCATATGCAGGCAACATCACGCAGCCACATACGATCTTGTCTTCTTTCATAAGTTTTAAGTAACATATATGTTAATCAAGGTAATATCCTGTTTTAAGAGGTATGTTAAAAAATCCTTGTTTTCATCTTTTAGCTTTTCATAGGCAGGCTTTTTTTTGTCATTATTATTCTGTTTCTTAAAAACCTCATTAATAATTCATGAAGGAAACACAACAGAAATCATGACCGTGAAGGAGGTTTTATATCTGATATAGATTCGTCTTCATTTGGATAAACTTTAACTTGGAATTTTCTCTATCAAACTTGGTTCATTTTGTAAAGAATTCTGTACAGTATGAGAACATACATCATGAGTTTTTTAAGCCATTTAATAATCTCGCAGATCGTGTTTTATCGGGTATAAAACCATTCGGCTGCTCCTCGTGTTTTATACACGATAAAACACTCCTGCTCATTCATTAAACAGCACTTATCACTTATTACCATTATATATAGCTCTTAGTTTCAATATAATTATTTTCCAAGCTTCATTCATTGACTACTTCTGATCATTGATCCATCCATCCATATATTTATCTATCAATCCATTCACTCATTATTGATTTTTTTTTCTGTTTGTTTTTTTTGGTCTTGCTTTTTCACTAGTCTTAATTTTTATAATCTTATTTTTTAAGCATTTTCTATTCTTCTACATGTTTTTTTTTTGGTTTTAGACCTGATAAAACATGATCTGCGAGTATATTAAATGACTAAAAAAATTAATGAATAATAGAATGAGCATTTAGGGTCCTTATGCGTGACATGCTCTTGTGTTCTTTTGGTCCTTTATAAAGATTTCAAAGTCTTTATATAAAGATATCCATGTTGAACTATTATCAGGTGTAAAGATCCATGCACATGATGGATTGCAAGGACCTGATAGGTCTAAATGCTCATTAATTATTCATGAATGTTTGTAGATGTATTAAAGCATTAAACAGAAAGATTTCCATACCCCTCCTCCATGCTTGAGCCAGGAGTTTGCTGCATTGACAATAGCATCAACCTTTTCCTTTGTCAAGTCATTAGACACAACTAAGAAAAGAAAACATAGTTTTTATATTTGTGAATGCTTCCAACCCACAGTCGTGCAAAATCATACACTTTGCCTTAAAAATAAAACAGGGTTTCGGTTGAAAGTTCACCAATTTAATTTTATATTTAGTATTATATAAGGCATGCAGTATTATGGAAAAATATATATAGATAAATATATTTACACACCCTCTATTGTTCTTGGACTCTTGTGTTTCCTTGTTGCTGCTTGAGCTGCTGATACAAACACTGCTGCCACCACTCTTGCCTAAAAGATAAATTATTTGACGTAACTACAAACAACTGCATCTAGATAGCAGTTTCATTGAAGCTCGGACATAGGTGCTAGAGGGACTTTAGACCCCCATCCCCACTTTTTGAGAAATGTTATTTCAAATTCAACGTTTAATAATCCTAAATTACTAACTTTAAAACTAAATTCTGATATTCAAAAATAATGAAAATTTAGCAGAAGTTGCTGTTATTTGCTATACCAGCATATAACAATCAAATCAATTTGCTAAACAACCTAATTTTCATTTTAGCCCTCCAATAAAAACTATGCCTAGGCTATGATTCTGGGTATGGTTTGATGCAGCCTGGAGGCACTTCTTTAGCAGTAGGATTGCAGTTAGCTCAGTGATTGATGTGGATATTAAATGACAATGTTTATAATTTCTAATGAATGTGAGGGAACAAATCTGGTTAAACCTTCAATGTTGCTCAGATGACCACATAATTAAAATGGTGGTCCCATCTCTTTAACTGCCTACCCAGTACAAGCTCAGTGAGTTGAATGAGAGTCTGTCATGCAAGAGGTTGTAAAAAGTCTGAGCACTCTGATTGGATGAACTAATGTTAAAAGTTTAGTTGTTCTAGCACTTTTGCACTAACTGGAACACTTTTCAATCACACATGCAACTCCAATTTACTTTTTCATGAAGGGAGAAAAACCCTCATAGCATACAAGAGAACAACACATCAAACAAACTCAATGAACATATGATGTCTGCAGGGCTAGAACCTTAAAAACCACTGTGGTGAAAGAGGACGCTTTAATTAGCAGCATATCCCATACATGCTACCCGTAAAGAAAACATTTGTAGAAAATTATGATGCAATGTGTTTGGATCAGATGATTGAGAAAGAGAAAACAATTCTTCACTTGATACGAAATCTGTTCTAGTCCCCAGACTACTATAAAATCAAGTACCGCATTCGTACTTGGCACAATTTCCATGGAGATAGGCTTAATATGAGAGCACTAAAGATACTTTACCCTCTGCAACCTAACCAGAATTATAAATACTTGCAATAATTTCCACTAGAATAGAAAGTTATAGACACAGAGGCCACGTTGGTCCTAGGGAACAAACTAGCGAATGATGATCAGACAACACTGTTGCTAAAATCCAAGATGGCGACAAGATCATCCCGACAACGTAGGGAAAGTGAGTTTGATTATTATAAAATATGCTCGTATAAACAACTGTCAATAAGAGGGTTAGATTACATAGCATAACATGTTTAAAATGGGCCTTTAAAATGTCCATTATGTCATCCAAAACAGGAAAGATAGCTGCAGTTTTAGTTTTAGATCTGCAGTTTAAAAATTATGCCTACTTCATTAATTACTGGAAGTTTACCTTATTTGTGGCACTAGAGTTGAAGCCGTTACTTATTAGAAATCCAAATCTAAGATTAAGGAGTAACCTTGAAGCTATAACACCCGGCCATATCATCGTGGATCGAGCAATAAGCAGTTACTGTTTCGTTTTCACTTGACTGATTTACAGACATGGGTTACCTGTGTCCTATCCCACAATACACTGTAATGCAATAATAAATATTTCTGTCTTGTTTCTCTTTTTTCTTTTCCATTTTCCCCCATCTTTTTTTATCTTATACTGTTTAAGCAATTCACATATCCAAGATGTGAAATAATATCTAACAATACTCAAGATGTAGCAGCGCTGACGTCTGACGTCATTTTCACTTAAAGGGACTCGTGGTCCAAATACGGCAGTTTATAATGGCTTTACTGCTTTTCTCTTCCTATTAGATTTGCTATCCATATAAATTATTTATCCTTTCACTTGAGTAATTGTATTCGTTCTGATAAATTTGGGCTGTTTTTTTTTTGGCTATGCCACTGCTATATTATCAAGATAAAGACTATGGGTGCATGGGATCAGTAATAGGAGAGAGCTGAGGCTTCGGAAACGGGTATCGATGTCAGATGAGCAAAGTAGGAAAAGTGGAACAGGGGAGCGCAGAGAACGCAAATTCTTGGTGCAAATGCCTTGTCTGAATGCACAGCAACTCATAGTAAAGGAGTCATAATTAAACCACTTCTTTCTAATCTTCAAATTCGAGGAAGATGGGTATACTTCAACGGAAAACACTCTTATTCACAACAAGAACTTAAAGCGTTACCTGTCAGTAATCTTTTCTTTGGCTTCAGTAAAGATTAAATATAACCATCCGCTACCTTTTCTCCAAACCATCGAGGTTCATTCGTGTAGATTCGTGTTCCTGTTTCCTGTTTTCTGTTTTCTTGCCAAATAATTGCTGCGCATCTTTTAGCAGTACACTAATAAACTCTCTTCTAAGATTGAATAACTTACTGACTTATTACTTAGTGTTTCTAATAATAAAGTTTCATAGCAGTTGTCTTTGTTCTATTCAGAGTCACGCGATTGCGGTGGGTTTTTATGATTCTTATTTACAAAAATAATTACTGATAAATTAGGTAACCAACCTCGAAATGTGATCGTCTTAGCGGAATGTATCATTTGAGTTTACTTTGAAGGGATAAATGCAAAAAATGCTTTCAAAGGTTAGGAAATGTTGCTATTTTGGTGATATTAGAGATGTGATGATAATAAGAGCCTGATAAGAAATATAAAACCAGGCTGTAATATCGAGACAAGCTCAACTGCTCAATGCCGCGGTCCAGTTTCAAAACTACTTTAATGTTTGAAGTGGTTTCAGCAATATTCGAATTTATTTATACATTCTTGATCCGCTCAAGTATCTGGATATGCCAGCCATATATTTCTGACAGTGCATATTTACAATCCTTTGACTAAACGTTGTCATTTGATCGGCTTCATTCCTACGCGCCTAGGCCGAAAAGGATCATGGGGAAAATTAATTCACACTTACTAGCTGCCGCATATGTTATCTAACACGTCTTGGGCAAGTTGTACTGGACTGGAAATACTAAATGTTTGGCTCTTATCGCCAAAGTAACCTATTTCGAAGCTACTATCTGTAGCCGGCGATCTCTCGTCTGAACAGCGCTCGAGTAGATAATCTTTTAGGACATCCTTGATGGAATATGATGTGAAACGGCTCTTGTTTTCCTCGCGTAAAACGCGAAGACAAATGTGCATATTGCTCTCCATTGTGCGATTGTCACCGACTGATGGAGAACAATTAATTATTTGTGTTAATTTACCCGTTATCATTTTCGGTCTAGGCGCGTAGGGATGATCCGATCAACGAAAACGTTTTGTCAAAGGACTGTATAACACAATGCTAAGGCGTTTATAGTAAAAAAAGGAATGGAAATAGTCACAATTGATAAGGTTATTAGAATATAAATCTAATATGTATCCACATTAAAAAAATTAGAACAACTTAAATAAAAGATATCTAGGATTGAACAAAAAATATGAGATAATGAAAATATTAGGAAAGTTAGAAGATTGTTTTTGGTCACCTGACCAGTGCATGCTTGATATTTGATTGCTACGTCAGATACAAACTTTGCAAACAACTTGTAGGTCTTGAAGGATTAGGGTTGGTTTAGATGTTTGATATCCTAGACTAGTAAATAAGGCCAAGAAAGCACAGCTATGATGGTCAGAGTTAAAAATTTTGCAGGAATCATGCAAATTTTGGAGTCTTTGACTCTTTGAAAATATTTTTGATGAAAATACATGTTTCTGTGATTGGCTGAAGGTGAAGGTGACTAATCAGTTATATCAATACTGGTATTGAGGTTAAGTGAACATGGTTTAATTAGAAATGTTAAATAATCGAAGCTAAGACGAAGATACAAGCATGAAGAATGAATAAAGTGCTTGTCTGGATGTAATTTGAATCGCTGTTCGAGAGCTGCTGCAAAACTGCAATATATAAATTAACATCAGCCTCATTATTGTTAATCCAGAATCCACCCATCTGTCTTGAATTCGATGTTTGAAAAAATCTCAACCAGACTATGTTTTTTCGATTAGGTGTAAGGGTTACAGTAGAGTATAAACTTATTTTTTTCATGGTCGAGGGGGAAAACAGGGGAGGAAGGGGGTAGGGGGGAGGGGAGATGGGGATATAAATGATGAAGTCGGTGACTAGCCAACCCCATTTTGAGTTGGAAAATAGCGGCCTTCCTAGGTAAAAGTCACCCCCTTGAAATCCTTCGAATTCTTAGTCCGCTACTGATGGTGTATCTTCGATGTTATATATTTTTTACTTCTTATTTCGATCCCTCTTGCCGTGACAAGTCATCAAGTTTCATGCTAGAAATTTACGAATGTGTTAAGGAAACGCTCTCATAGTTTACGATTTATACTGCAAGATACAAATGTTTTCAACTTGTTTAAAATCTTATTTATACAAATACAATTTATTCTATGCTTGGATGAAAATGTCAAATTATATTGATCTACAAATTTGACTAATGAATTTTTGAACTGTATAAAAGGACCGCAAGGTTTAGTTAAATGAGGAGAACAGAACTCTCTCTCTCATATTTTATGTATACTGCTGCAAATATTTCAATAGAACTCTTTTTTCTCGTTAGTAGTTTTATTTATATCAAAAAATAATAATACCAGAGGTTACAAATTACTTAACCTTCTCGAGTTATGAAAGGACTTTTTAGAAAACTGATGGCTTGTGTCGAGTTAATGACCGGTACTTGATGCATGTAGAATAACAACATGATATTTATGCTCTTTTACACCGACGAAGGACTATCGTCCGAAACGTCAGTAAGGTTTTTCATCTTTTTCACGGTGTATAATTTACGTTTTCATCATCACATGATATTAATGGCAATCAAAGAAAAATTTAAATCGAAATTTTTCCCTCTTTATATATACATTTCTATACATATACAAGTCTAACATAGGCGGCGGAATCGGGTCGGGTGGGATTGTCGTCCTATTACCACAAAATGTTGGCGTTTAAATTTAACTTAAAATATTTTTAACAAAAGTAAAAGTTATTAGACATGCATGGACAATGTAATGAAGAAAAACATAGCATATGGAGTTCATCGAAGTGAATGACTCAAGAAGGGTCTTATTTTGGGTCTTTTGACTGACATTTGTAGTACTTATACACTGTACTGAATACACTTTTAACCTCCAACCCCCCCCCCCCCCACCCCCCCATCTTTCCAAATGTTCCGCAGCCTCTGTCTAATACTGTCATCCTCAATTGACCAGCGCTCCTTTTTTGCTCCAGGACAGAATCAAAGCCGGTAAATATTTGTTCATTTCAAATTTACTCATAAACGAATGTTCAGCTACGCTTTGCTTCCCATGATATTAATACTGATATTAATATGATATTAATACTGATATTAATATGATATTAATACTGATATTAATATGATATTAATACTGATATTAATACTGATAATAATGATATTAATCAATCTCGTACCGACCAATCAAAAGAGGTCCATATCCATATATAGGCAATTGGGTAAGAGGGTAATGTACAGATAACCAATTAGAAATAAGTAGTGTGATGCAAGCCAACACCTTTAAAATTATCTTTAAAAAGTTCTTTTTCTTTACAGGCCTCATTCCTTTGGCTGGCTTGCTCAGAGCTAGGAGTTCTGATCTCATTTTCGGATCTCAGTTAGAATCACCAGAAAATGATTTTTCGTAAAAGCTTTCTGCTTTTCGCTTTAATTCCTTTAGTTGTCAATGTGGCCACTGAGGAAGAGAAAGATGAGAAGATAGAGAGTCTTCCGGCAGAGTTAAGAGAAGAGAATCTTCCTACCGCTAAACCAGCTCCTAGTTTTAAAATCCTAGCAATCCTTGCAAGAATGGAAGCAAGGTAGGCAAACCAAGTACTAGTTAAATAGTTAGTCTTTGACTTCGAGCTCAAATTGATTAATATTTTTTGCATATATATCTCGTGTATATTTTCAATCAGTGAAATATATCATCATTTTTTTTACAGACTTCGACGTCTTGAAGCCCTCGGTGTGCAGCAACTCAGAGGTACATTCCTTATCGTTTCATCTTAATTATTTTTTAAAGGGAATGATTCTTTCAGAAAGCTAAATATCTTGTTTGTTTATTTTTAGGAAGAGATGGTCGTGATGGTATGCCAGGGAAGCCAGGTATATAAAAATATTTAATATCTGTTAATCAAAATATTCTGTAGTAGAGATAGAAAACTATCTTTCTTGCACTCCTTTAGCGTTTTGGGAACAAAAATTTGCATAGATATAGATACACTGACTACACCAGCGTGCAGCAGTGTAAAAATAAATTTAAAAAACGTACGAAACCGTCAGCGAATAAATTTTAAGCACAAGCAAATCTTAACACAATTAGTGAAATGGTTTAAATAGAATAACTTGATATATGACAGTCGTAGTTGATTGATTTTTATCAATCTATGATATCTACCATGCATAACCAAAAAAAGGCATGACTGCACGTAATACATTAGGCTAGATCATTGGGCTATAAATGAAGCTGATTGCATTTTGTCGAAAAAGGTTTTGCGCTAAATGGACACCATTTATCTTGCTTTGCTTCAACGTACTTAAAATATGGACTACAAATATGGCCAGACGTGCTTGTAAAATGTTCAAACTTTAATTAAAGTTGCTTTTTCTTCTTCTTCTTCACTCAGGAAAGGACGGTCACAATGGAAGAGATGGTCAACAAGGACCAAGGGGTGAGAAATAAAAGCCTGACCAGCCACAAAGCATCCGGCATATTTAATAATAGCATGCAGCAACGATTGACTGCCGATGATACTATAATTTTAAAAACTTGCTTAATATAGCGAAACGTTTCATCTCAGTTGAGTCTTAACTATTACTTCATTATTCTATATAAAGGTATAAAAATCATCGTAACTAGCTAACACAAATGTATAGAATTTCAATTTCTAATACATGGTTCATGGTTTTTTAATACCCCAAACTGTAAGTCAAAGAAAAGGGCTGAATTCCTATACAATCTTGCCCTGTCCTTTTACTTTTTTTACAATTAAAGTAGATCCTACATTGTGCTTATTCAATCTTCGTTTGTAGGACCAAGAGGATTTCGAGGGGTTCGAGGAATCAATGGAGCAAGAGGTCCTCGAGGACCTCCAGGTGGCGGGGTGCAGTACGTTAGATGGGGAAAGACTTCTTGCCCTCGTATATCTTCTCTCGTTTACAAAGGTAAAGAGTGAGATTTTTTAACATGCGCTTGTGTTGTGCTTTGTTAACTACACCGTCTTGTCTTACGTTGGTACCATGTTGGTTTTTCAGTTCTGTCCATGTAATGTGCGTCAGCGTCTTGTGTTATGTTTTGTTCACGGATTCCATTTTTTGAGGAGTTCCTTTCTATTGTGTGTCAAGACAAATTGAAATATTGAATTCTTATTTGAATTTAATAATTATATTTCTTCACTAAGGTATCATTGGTGGAGAGCACTACACGCATCCTGGTGGTGGTACAAACTACATGTGCCTCACAGATAATCCCAAATATGTGAATGCCAAACCTGGTTTCCAAAATGGTGGAAGAATGTATGGTACCGAATACGAAGTCAACGATAACGCGCAGTTATTCACAAAAACACTTCATGATCACGAAGCTCCATGTGCTGTATGTTATGCACCTTCCCGCACTGCCAAATTGATGATCCCTGGGACAAACGTGTGTCCCGCGGGATGGAAGACGGAGTACTGGGGCTACCTCATGACGGAGCATTACTCTCATCCCCACCCAAGAGATTTTATCTGCGTCGACAGGGATGCAGAAACTGTCGTTGGTTCGCATAAGAATTATAATGGCGCTCTTTTGTATCCAGTTCAAGGGGTTTGTGGTTCTCTGCCTTGCAATCCTTATAAGCAAGGCTTAGAATTGACATGCGCAGTGTGCACAAAGTAATACTGTTAATGAAAAAATGATGACACGGTTATTACTGTATGCTAAATAAAACACGCTCTCCAAAACAATTTATGTAGGATGTAACTATGTAGAATCTGTCATAATAAAAAAGCCGATAAGTAAAAATCACAATGTGAAATAAATGCATCGGTGTATAAATAATTCCAGAAAAGTTCAGAATAAATTAAATATTCATTCATTAACTACGATTTGACATGGATATTTATATATGATGTATACCTACTTGCAAGAAGGTTGTCATACAAGAATAGAATATTTGTAATTTAGTAATTTAGTGATTTAGTAAATTCACCGATTAGGAATAAATTATCACTGACGTCAGACTACTAACGCCAGGCATCGCTAGACTTCGTAGTTTTAGGTACGCTAGTTTTCCAAGTCTAAAGGGAGATTCTTTTAGTATTGTTATTATGTCAACTAGCCTGCGTAGCGGCCCTCTGGTAGAAAATTTTGGGAGGAAGAGGGGACTGGGGAGGAGGAGAGAGGCTATATGTCAACCTATTTATTTACTGCATGACCGCCACAATGTTGCACGAGCAGAAACGTACAAAAACAAATCGTGATCTTATTTTGTTATTTATTCGTTTTCGTTTTAACATTGAAATTACCTCTTCATCTGCATGCCGGTAACTTCATATCGTCCAAAATTATTTTTTTCTCACCGAGTCTGACGTCAGTGATAATTTATTCGTAATCGGTGAATTTACTAAATCACTTATTTACTAAATTACAAATGTTCTATTCTGGTATGACAACCTTCTTGCAAGTAGTTGTATATTACTAACGGAGTTCATGCTCGTGGAGTCATAAAACATTTTGATACTTTCGTTTACCCTCATTTGATCTTCTCTTCTCTTCCCTTCTCTTCTCTTCTTTTCTTTTTTTAATAAAACTAGCTAATTTAACTGATCTTATGAGCAAAAATCACAAACTTGTTTTTCAGCTTCCCCCGTAAAACAATGGGAATCGAAGAACTAGATGTCTTTTTATTGTTTTTTTGTTGTTGTTGTTGTGTTGACGGAAGAACGTTAGTTCAACGTTATTTTTCAAACATAAAAGAGGGTGGGGGTATGAACTAAAAATTTTGGTTTTTAAGGGGGGTACTGCCTAATCTTTTGCTTGATATATCTCATTTTTCAGCCCCTCCCTCCTGATAATTATTGCACAGTCCAGTGTTCCCAATCAGGAATAACTATTGACACATAATTCTTCTAGATTATCAGTACTCGTGCGTTAGCTTTCTTTAGCCGTTTTTTCGCGAAAATGAGAAAAAATGGCTAAAGACAGCTAAAAGCATTATTGACAACCTGAAATCAAAGTAAATTCAATTTTTTAATTTTCAAATTTTACGATTTTTTCAGTAATAAAAGACAGCACAGTTGCATTGTTTGGGCTGGCCTGTGTCCTGGCTAAACCTCGCACACTTTTTACTGGTCCTTAATTTCTTTTCCGTATTATAGAGGTTTCACTGTATTGTAATAGCGGTCACTATTTAGCGTGAGTTGGTTTGCACAAGAAGTGAATGCCATGTCGACAAAAATGAGAAAGCTGGCGGCGTATGTATCATGGCACAGGAAACCCAGTTAATTTAGGGCCACGTGATTTTGATGAAAAACACGTTTATACCCTTCCTGCTTTGCGGTCATATTTGGACAAGAACAACATGGCGGATAGGAAGTGTGAAAATGTATAGAAAACGGATATCGATATTTGTACGGTAAGAAATGGCTAAGAATATTTCATAACTCTTATGGCTTTTACAATATATGTTATTTTCTCCTCTTGTTGTTTATTTAAAGTGTTTAAGATTTTTTGGAAGGAAAAAAAACGTATTTTCTGAAGCACGTGTTGAAGTGCGTGCATACCAACAGGAGAAAAAGTGCCCCAAATAATTTTTCCGATATATTGAGCTAAGGTCTTAAAAATACTTTCTACTTTCAATACTTCAGCTTATATTTCATTCGAAATTCTATTTTTAAAGTTTATTTTACATTTAGCTCCGTTTTTGGAGCTACGGATATAATAGTTCGTACCACTTTTCCCTCGACAACAACAACAGAAACAACAACAAAAGTTTACTACGGCCTAAATTTGAGTATGCACATAATATAGTCGCGTAATAAGATAAAAAGAGAAACAAAAAGTGGGTTCCTTGAGTAAAATACTTATTTATTGTTATAATATCTTTATTAAAAAATTTATTTTTCTTCAGAGATTCAACCTAACGGTCTGCGCAGCACTACAGCTTCTGATGTGTACCTTTGATGAATGATGTGATGAATGGTTCCCAGTACTATGCACAGTAACATACAGTTTAAATTAAATGGAACTTTAACGTAAGTACAATAAATAAATGTTACAGTAGATAGTTTTTTGTTTAACTTTCATTATACATTATAGGCTAAAATAATTAAAGCACTTAAAGCTGTTAATTTTATGACCGAGGTACAATGTAGTATGACTTGCCTTTGAATTCTTTAAATCCAGGGCCTTGAAATGTTTGTGACATTGCAAAGTGGGGGTACAGTACATCTTGGAATGATTAATGAGTTGACTATATGAGATAAGTTTTAAAAAAAATTTTGTCCAATTTTCTCTGATAAATAATGAGGTGTCTGTTCCACATCTTGATATTGGCATTAAAACTAATTATCCTGGTCAAATGACACTTTCAAAGTGAACCATACTTACCTTAAAGGATGGTAATGCACTTATCATTTGCTTCCCCTTGGGTCGACCCCAGGGGAATTGTTTTTCGTGACAAACAAAAACCATTCACAGCCCCCAGTTAAAGGGCATAAATTAATTACAAATAGCTTTTCCCTGGGGGAAATGTGCACCCAAAACCATATTTATATTTTCATATTTATTTTATTTAAATATAATTATTAACTGGCATGTGAATGGTAAAAATTCCGTTGCTACGATTCCCAGTTACACGCAACCAACTAGACCTTCATCAATAATTGAATTTGGGTGGAAGTCAATAAAAAGGTTTTCTATCATTTCTATTGGTTTCTACACAAGGACTGATGTAAATACTCACGTAAACATGTGCAAATGTGCAAAAAGCGCTGCACTTATCTCATGCTTCTTGTTGCTGTAAATTTTTTCACTCTGGATATATTTTCTCAAAAATGTCACAGGATTCTGGCTCCGAATCTTACCACTTGATTGCAATTAGCTATCGCTATGGCTATGATTTGAGTTTCTTTAAGACAGGATAAGTCGATACTAATAGTTTGCAGTTAAACGTTTAAAATTCGGAAATCGCAGTAAACCTGAATTTCTGTGAATAATAAATCATTGAACATCTTTGATGAACAGCAAATATAAAGGAGTTTATGTTTGATTTGGTAACAAAACAACAGCAATAACCTGATCTGTTAGATAGAGTTGGCAACTATTGATCTGTTTAGAAGCTAAGGAAAGGAATACAGAGATTTAAGTTATGGAATATTTCAAATCACACATGGTCACATATTTTTATTCTAAGTTCCAAGTTTCTTTTTAGCTAATGATTTCAAGCGAATTCATATCAAGATTGACTGCATATTAAAATGAATTTATATTGAAATTAAGACTGGTTTGCCACAGGTTTGTTGCAAATTGTGCTTAATGACCAAGCTAACTGTGATAACAATTCACCAAAATCGTCTGTCATTAAAGACTTTCTTTTAAGTCTTGATAAATCCCACACTTTAAATAATGGCATCATTTGAGAAGAAAAGAACAAAAGACGAATCTGTTTTTATTTTACTGCTCTACTAGCTCAGGAAAAGATGCAAGATGGCATGAAAAAGCCATAGTCTATTGTGAAAATTTGCTGACCAAATGTAGAACAAATCCTGTGGGTATGTCCCTGTGGTCCAGCAAATCCATTACCAAAGCTAAACAACGCCCCTCCTCTGCCTGGGGAAAAAACCCTTCCTTTCCCCCTGGGTTCCCGTGGGTGCCCCGGGGGTCGACCCAAGGGGAAGCAAATGATAAGTGCATAATTTTCTCACTCAAATCAAATTCCTTTTTCCTAATGAACTTGAAAGCTTTTTTTAATGGCCAGTGTTCGTACATGAGCACAAATATCTAGCACAAAGCATCAACAGACAGGAATAAGAAATTTTCCTTCAACATTTTTTATTGAAGAAATAACGCAACTGAAAGTGTGTGCATATTCTGTATGCTATCTTAGTAAAAATAAGCAGGTGGTTATAGAAAATCTGGCACACTGATTGGTCAAGAAACTCACACTATCACATGATAATCACCTAGCTCGAGTAAAAATCCAAAGTGGCAGCCCGCCACTTTGTTGCTGTTACCGAAAAAAATTGCCTTTTATCTTCTTTTTTTTCTTCTTTTCTTTTTGAAAGAATCGCCTGTGTATTTGTAATAAAACAATTATTTGCCTCAGGCTCAGTGATCATTGGGGAATATTTACCTTGCCGCTCGAAGCTGACTCACGTCTCAGTAAATGTTCCTCGTTATTCCTAGGCCTTCGGCGAATAATTGTTAAATAAAGCACCCTATCCCAACCAGTCATGATGCAAGATCTAAACAGTTATTTTATAAGGAAATATAAGTATTTTAACTTTTTTATTTAAAAGTATTTAGACAAGAAAAGTAAAGTTTTCTATGGAACATAAGCATTTCAACATATTCTCATATTTTATTTCTCAGTTTCCCAGAGAGCTTTGTGGGCTTTGTGGGCACATTGCCCATAAGTAATCAAAAAGACCTTACTATTCCATAGAGTACATAGTTAACTGAAGTCCCCTATTAACATTTTAATGTTTATTGCCTTTTACAGTACTATAAAGTGACTGTCAGACTTGTCTTCAGCTGGGATTTATAAGAGTCATTCTACACTAACATGACAGAGGACTACTAATTCCCTCATTGCTTATTGGAAAAATTCAGTAAGTAATTTAAATAAATTCATGTGACTGGCTACTTTTGGAAAAAAAAACTTTTTTTAAGCTACAATTTTCTGGAGTGAAATTTAATGCTGATTCCAAATATGAAAAGAATAATGGGGTGTCCCAAGCTTGTTTTTGAGATAATGCGCATTTAATAAATGCCTATGCATGAGGTTTTGAAGAAAATATGTTGCCCCTGAAAATAATCAGGATAAAATTAAAACTCGAGAGATAATAGCTCGCAAAAAAATATCCTTTAAGTCAAACAAAAATTCCTACAAAAATCTATATTTTCATGTGTTAGAATAATTAATATTTTAAAAACATTTGATATAATGTAGATTCTTAGAAGTTTTCTTGCATAAGCTTATAAAAAGCAGAGTACCGTGCAAAATTTGAGGATTTTTCCTTTGTGAAGGTCAAATTGTGTATGGTTCTTCAATAAAATCTTGTAGATTATTCGGCGGTTTTTGAGGGCATGCACAGCCTTCAAAAGTAGGCAGTCACCTTAAGAAATTATATCCAAAGATATTGTTTGCTTGTGTAAGGTACATTTTATTATGGATTGAGTACTGTAGATATTTTAAGGTTACTGGACACCTTCTTGGGTAACCTTTCCACAGGATGTGTGAAACCCTCCCAAAACTCAAAAGCTTGAAATCTCTTTACGCCTTTTCCCTATCTTTAAATGAATTAATAGGGTATGTAGTTTTGTTCTATTTCAATGAAATTTGGCAAAAGTCAAGGATGGGTATGGATAAACAAAAGGGTACAGTATGAGCGATTCTTGACATTAGAGTATTTCCTCTTCAACCAACATTGAATTTTGTTGACGTTGCAACTTTAAAACTCAATAAATTCTCAAAGAAGCATAATACCAAAAATCACTCGCATCCTTTTGTAGATTATCTATTGCTTATTTACAGTACATGGTGAATTTATTTTGGCTATACACGCTAACATCATGTTCATTAATTCACATTTATAGAAAGTAACTGATTCATGTTTAAGGCACCAGCATTGTTTCAAATTAAAAGATCGCTTTCAAATAATATTTTCCATAATCTTTATTATCTGACCTTTATAACGATTTATAGTTTTATAGGGTTTCGTTGAATACCCTAGTAAATATTTAAATGTTCGTAACTTTACAGAACTTTGCAATAACTGACAGCCTTCTGCTCCGCTGAGAGTGATGAGATAAAGTGGCTCTACACAGCTAGCATGCATGAAACAAGACTACCATAACTCCCTCATTGCCGATTCAAAAAATTCAGGAAACTGAGTGAGTAATTAAATTTACTTAAATTATATTATTGTTTGCTGGTATAAGGTACATAGAGCTATTGAGTAGATTTCATATGACTGTGAAAAGAAAAAGTATGGTGTGCTAGATCACACTTATGGTAACCTTGAGGTGCTTTAAACAGATTAGACACTCCACAACACTTGTTTTTTAAATTAAATTATCTTCCTGATTAACAATGTGAGTCTTTCACAGTCCTCTGAAATTTGCTCTTATAAACAGTGTGAGAAGCAGTAATACAAAAAGGTAAAGACAAAGCATATTTTACACATCAAACTGCTTTTCCATCTATTTAGAAGTGTTAAATGTATAGCATCAGCTGCAACAATTATCAAAAAATAATTTGGTTTAAGCATTACACTAATATATATAACTTTTAGTATGTGTAAGGAATTCAAAAGATCAAACTTGGTGCTCAAGTAGCATTGTATTTTCTCATGAGTTTAGTATTTCAAAAGCTTTATTGTAATAGACTACAGTGTACAGTGTACATTGTAATCGACCATTAAGAGAGCCCCACTTAAAGTGACAACATTGAAGTTTTTTTTTTTAATGAAGGAAATCTTGAGCAGGAGAGTAATACTAAGTTGTGATAACCTTTTGAATGTCTTTAATGTAGTGTCTGTTATTTGTACATGTACATGTAGTTCAATGATTCCACAGTTAACACTTTTCAATATAATTTTAGGCTTGAAGGTAGATTTTCTCATGCCGTGATTGGCTGAACGAACAGTGATTCTGAGACATTAATCACTGTTGCAGCTGTGATTATGAGTTTTTCCAGTCTGCCAGATCTGAAGTAATATTAAAATGTTTTTTATCCTGAATTTCAAATTTTCTTTGGTATTCAAGTCTTTGAGTATTCAAATTATATTATCAATGATGAATATTTACCTCGCTGCTTGAAGAATGGTGGCTCTTGATAATCACTTCGCCTTTGATGAACAATTGTTAAACAATATTGACTGCATGGTCAGAGGAAAACAGTTAATTTTGTTTCCCTTGAATCTAAATGTTTCTTGGCCTTACTTAAGGAAACATTGTGTTTCTCAGGAAACAAAACTTAATATTTCCCCAAGGGATCACTCATTAAGTGATTTGTTGTATAAGCACAAAAGACACATAGTTTTACTTTTACTTTCTAACATAAGCAACAAGCACTTCAATTAGTTTTTAGAATAATATAGTAGTAATAAATTATGTGTTCAGTTTGTATAATGAAGTAGAGAGAATAAGAGAAAAATATCATATGCCCTTAGTGGGAATTGAACCTGCCATTTCATCAAACTTTCATTTTTAACTTGTGGATACGTGAAGCATAGAAACGAGTTATTGTGAGGGGTCTGAATATGCAATGTGTCACTCACTCACTCACTAAGATGTTAGCAGATCGATAATTAAACATTTACCAATCGACTTCCGTCATCTGATTACGAACAATTACGTGACACTAACAAGCACAAAACTCTTATACAATATAGATTACTTTGATATTTATATGAGAAAATGAAATGCTGAATGTTCCATGTGGGATCAGTTTCTAGTACTTGTGGACGCTGTGGGGACCCAGTGTGCATGCACACACTTGCACATAGTTTTATCTTCGGATTATTCATATTAAAAGAATCAAGGAAAGATACGATTTGAAGTAAAATTATATAATTAACGCCTGAAATAAAATTTCAATGAGTCAAACCTTTTTTTCTGATGTATTGAAGTAAACAAAAACGCTTATGTACGACATCAACATTTTGATTTTTCAGAAGACTCGTAAATCGAGCCGGATGCATAGAAAAAAGCTCTTTTCATTAGAATTCAAAATAAGAGTCATTCATTTCAAGCTCTGGAGGACTTTATTAGCGAAGCTGTCAACAATACACCATACTGTTCACGTGCATCAAAGGTGGCTGAAGGTCGCTGGTAAACATTCAAATATAACAGTGAACTGTCACCCTCTGACAAGAAACATATAAGCGACTCCAAACATGTAATACACGTAATTCTATAACCATGCTCCAGAATATTCAGATATGCAAATTAGGGGTTTTGATACCATACTTTGAATTTTGAGTTTGGTTTCAAGATGGCTGCTGTATGCAAATTAGGAGTTTTGATACCATATTTTGAATTTTGAGTTTGGTTTCAAGATGGCTGCTTTTCTCATATAAAACTTCTTGTTGATTTTCCAGACTTTCAGAAAAGATTTACTGAGTCTTTCAATTAAACTTTTGAAATATCTGTCATTAATTTAGTTTTGGTAATTTTTGAAGCAAGAGAACTTAATTTATTGGGAAGGAAATTGTTTACAAAAAATGTTTAATAGTCCAGAGCATCAGGTAAAATAAATACTACGTTCCAACCCCATTGTGAGTTTTTTGCTCTAACGTCATACATGTAGATTATGTAATGTTGTCGGCTCAGAAAATGTTGGTGGAAACATATTCATTGTTAGTCATTGTTTTGTTGTACAAAATAGACCACAAATTAAGCAATGAGAGCAGCTGCATTAGAGGAATTCTTTTAAGCTACATAGCAATTAAAATTATGCACTTTTGTTTTGAAGCTACATACTTGAGTTACTGTAGGCTAATTAGTTCAGTAACTTATGAGATATCCATACCAACTACACCTTGTAATCTCTAAAACATTTGACATTTTATTATTTTGAAAAAATATTATTTATTTATTCCATTAATTTTGGACACTTTCCATTTGGATGAATAATTAGAGGCATTTATCTTTTACCCAACTAAAAGTTTCAACTTTCTTTAAGAAAAACAATATGGGAATGTCAACAAAGCTGTAAACACGCCAAATAGGCTTTTTTAATCATCTTTGAAGCCACAAATTGATGTCCGAAAATCTGTTTCTTTAGGGAATTTAGGAACATTATATGAATTTGAAGAAAGTTGTTTCTTAAATAAACAACTATTTTTGTATAGGTTTGAGGTGGCTAGATCCAGTTTTCAGAGCGTGTAGGTATTTGAATTAAAATAGCTATTGTTCCTGTGGGACTTAGATAAACATGATTTATAATACATTTACTTCACAAAAATCAATTTTACGCTGATTGGTTAAATTCTAGGTTTTCCTAGCATAGGAAATGTGAAGTCCTTGATTTCACATTTGCAAATTTTGAAAAGGATTTATTAGACTTTGTAGAACAAATGTCTTCCTATACTATTTGAAAATTAAGGAAATTCTACGAGGCTGTTATTGAGCAAAAACGATACAATTACATTGGTCCAAGGCACCTTTTCCTTTGCACTTCAGACTTTTTTTAAATGAGAAGCAATTTCATCTTTGGGAAAGTGAGAAATGCCAGCTTTTAATACTGCTTAGAAATCAAGGGTGGCTGTAGATTATTTAGAGTTCATCAGGTGCTCTCTGGATTGGAGGGTTTT
Source organism: Actinia tenebrosa (assembly GCF_029948245.1). Classification (NCBI taxonomy): domain Eukaryota; kingdom Metazoa; phylum Cnidaria; class Anthozoa; order Actiniaria; family Actiniidae; genus Actinia; species Actinia tenebrosa. The sequence goes on from NW_028292579.1 coordinate 21,395,978, forward strand.
CTCTGGATTCTCTGTTTTCTCCCCTTCTGCAAATATATTTTATATTTAAGTAAAATCAATAAGGTAAAGTTTGAGTGCCACCAACAAACACTTTAAAGTGAAGTTGAAGAATCCCATCCGGGAACCTAAGTGAAGACTTGACATATAAAAGATTAAGCATTAAAGAGAATGGTCTTTTAGTTATGTCTCATTTCAAGATTCCTAGTCAACTACAATGCATTGTGCGCTGGAATCAAAACAAGCGGCTATTTTCTCTGCCAGGCAAAATGGCTTTTTGTAAGTGAAGTTTGAAAATCCAGTGCAATCGATCTAGACTTAAGATAATCATAAAGTAATGATACCTGGGTAGACATTTTATGATTTCCATGAGATTTTTTGAGTTTTGGCAACGAATCCAAGTTAGATTTTGAAAGTTGTGATGTCTAACAGTTGGACAACCGAAAAGTCATGCCTCAAAGAGAATCTCTCTTAAAAACTCCTACTTGCTGTGAAATGTAGTGAAGAATTTGAAGACATTGGCATAGTAAGTTTGCAGAAATTTTGCTCCACCAGTGCATGGAAGAGCTTTGAGAAGACAAACGAAGTAAACAAGAATGTAGCTGCGCAGTGCATTGTAGTTGACAAGATTATTTAACTAGTCAGAGGCCTCTTTAATTTGGTCTTCTCTTCATTTTGTCATTTTTAACCAATCATCAATTCTGGAATTGGCAATATACTTACAGATCTAATTATTACATGTAATAGATGAGCAATTGATAGGAAAGAATAAAAACAAGAGGAAATTTTAAGAATTTAATAGTGCTACCTGTACTTGGTGCTTACAAATATTTAAGCATCACAATACTTCTTGCCAATTGTTTTTGTCTCTGCGAATCAATCTATGGTTACCATAGTAATGACAATAGCTTAAGTCATAGCAACTAGTGCGATATTAAACATATTGTAATATTGTACAAGTAAAATCTGAAAATAGGGCCATCAATACCCATGTAACATTGCCCCCTTTCTATACACTTGTTACAGGAGTAGCTACAGTAGATACCTAGTGAATAGGTACCCAGAGTTCCATTATCTTTGGACACTCACTCCCTTATCCACTATTTATTGCACCTTTTATTTTATTTATTTGGTGCATTCCAGTTTTCCTTAAGATAATTAACAGTAATAATTTGATTTCTTGGTTTGACAATTATGGAAAATTATCAACAGTTTTAAATAAAATTTTCTTTTTTCAACACTACAACAAGGAATTCATAATAAATTAAAAATTAAAATAATGAAATTAAATCACTGGTGAACTTTTGGAAAGAATAAGAATTGATAAAATCATAATGCTAATAATAAACAAATGAATGCTATAAACCAGTAACATGTATTTTATTACTTCAAAACTAAATAGCTCTGTAAAACATACTGCCAACTTGTTTTAATTCAATTCAAATGACTCAATTTAAGTGCATTGCACAATTTTAGTACATTATTTGACAAGAAAATCAAAAGATCTTCAAGAAAAACCTATCAAGACACCTTTCACGTGACTCCACTTACATATGATCATGCTTTCTAAGATAACTCAAAGCAGCATTGGTTCGAAGATAGTTCATGAGCAGCAAATAATGTTGATTGAACATGTCATTGAAGTTTGTTGTACAATATGTAGTTCCTGGTGCCAGTTGTATAATGCAGTCAAGAAGGATCCTTCTTCAATGTGGTAAATGGATTAGATTGGTGTCACTGGCATTTTATGCGCGAGGTTCAGTCATGATAGCCTTAGATGTTGATTTAAATGTGCAATCATGGTACCATAATCATAAATTGAAGCTAATAATCTTTAGTAACCAGAAAAAGGGCGTAAGAGGGAAAACCAAAATTATATGGCAGTAGGACTACAGTGAATCATTTAGTATGTAAAGAAAGACGTAAGTGGAGGAGAAGTTACCACCTACTTCGATGAAGCAATCCTCCCTTCTTTCAAGATGATGAATATCAATGAACAATTAAAAATAAAAAAAAGGCACAAGTTAAGAGCATCTAGAGTAAAAACATTTTGACAATAAAAATAACCTTCGAAAGACAAAGATGATAACACAGACAGTAAATACAGCACATTACATGGTAAAGACATAAGTGTAGATGAAGTCACCACCTACTTCCAAGATGCAAAACTCTCTTTTTTCAAGATGATGAATATTAATGAACAATTAAAAATATTAAAAAAGGCACAAGTTAAGAGCATCTAGAGTAAAAACATTTTGACAATAAAGATAACCTACGAAAGACACAGATGATATCACAGACAGTAAATGCAGCACACCACATGGAAAAGACGTAAATGGAGCTTAGGTCACCATTTACTTCCAAGATGCAAACCTCTCCTCTTTCAAGACGTGAAAACCATGCCCGGTGGTGAAATGCTATTATCTTCCATGATGGACTGTTGTTTACTGCAAAGATATGACATCATCCTTAATCACTTTTTGGTGTATAAATTTGTTGCACCATTATTGTCAAGATGCCAGGATTTGGCACTCTCTCGTCAAAAGAATTAAAGCACTATCCAAGGACAACTATTCACTGGCTAGAGGAAGAAGAATCCAACACCAAGATTTACAGCACTATTCTCCCAAAATGCAGCACAATAAACTGCCAAGTTATAGCATTATCCACAACCAAGATGTTCATTACCTTCTGTTCTGAAGCTAATATGAGACCCATTGCAAAGATACAAAGGGCCTCCCTACCAGGATACTGCACCATCTACTCCAAGGCTTTAAAAAATATCTACCACCAAGATATGTAGTATCTATTGCTGATATAATGTAACATTCATTATTAACATGTGCAGCACCATCCTCTGCCAAGTTGCAGCAACATCGCAAAAATGTGAAATACTATCTCTTGCCAAGATCATGCAACATACCCCACCAAGATTTGCAGCACCACTCGCTGCCTGACGGCTGCAACACCCACCACCAAGTTTTGCAACAGCATCTACCACCAAGCTGTAACAATATCCATTACCAAGATAATGAACATTCACTGCTGAAATGCAGCACCATAGACTGTCAAGTTGCAGCACCATTCACTGTCAAGTAGCAGCAACATCCACTACAAAGATGTGCAGCAACATCAGGGAAGTTGTACGGGACATTTAATTGCCAAGATATGCAACAGAAATTACTGTCAAAAAGCAACATGTTGTATTATCTATTGCCAAGGTGAAGCCACTTTCATTGCTAAGAAAGTGTAGTGCTATTCGCTAACAAGGTGCTTCTCCAGCAGTCGCTGACTACAGTCGGTGAAGGTCAGCTTCTGAAGAATGTGAAGCACATCAACTTTCAAGGTATAATGCCTCCTCTGCCAAACCCTGACATTATTTACTGGTACAGAACCTACCACCAGAATGTAGCACTATTTATTGCCAAGATTTATCCATCCAAAAGCAAGATTTTGCACCAGCTAAAGCACAAGGAATGCATTTCTTTGAGATGCTTGGGACTACCTTGGCACTGGTCTGCATTTGTGGCTCAAACAAACAAACAAATGTATAAGAATGTAATGATTTTGTTCTGTGTTGATTTAAATATTTAATGTTGCAAAGAAAGGAAGTGTTTTTGATCTGGTGCTACAACCAAATGGAATGCTTTGAATGTGTATGCGTGACTCAGACGTAAGAAAATTGTTTTTGTTTTTATGTTGATTGAGTAATGTTGGAAACACGTGAAAAGTTGGAATGTGTTTGATTGAATGCTACAACAGCAAAGAGATTAGTAGAAAGAATGCATTTGTTCAAACATATTCATGTATAAGAAGATTGTTCTGTATTGATCAAGTAAAGTTGTGGTGGTGTAAAGTAGCTTGTGTTGTTGTTGCTCGCGTTGTTTTTGTGTTTAAATACCAAATAACTTAAAAAAAAAAATCTAAAAAAGTAAGTAATGTTTGTTGCAGTTCCTCAAAAAAATTATAAGTAAATGTTTAATATCTAAATCCCCCATCTCACTAGACAACCACACTTGTACTGTCAAATGCTGCTTAAGACTACTTTAACAATGCCAAATTGTTAAAGTACATTACATAAGAGACATAGCTTGATATTGTGATGCACTTGATGCAACTTACTAAATGAACATTGACTACATGATCCAGAACAGGACAGGAATATGTCAAGTATATTAGAATCACCCTAATATGATGAACTCCATGCAACTCAATATTGAACATTGTAAATGATACAAAACAAGACAGAAGTGCTGGAAGCATGTTATGATTATCAAAGTATGGTGATTTTGTTCCAGCTACAGAATAAGACAAATTATATTGAGAACATAATCCATTGGTGCCATTAAGGCAAAGGATTGTATTTATCAAGACTTCAATAGTTATCCTAATCTTTAATTCAAAACAATGGAAACCCTCCCAAAAGATCAAGAGCAGCCTACTCCTAATATGATGGACTCGATGCAACTCGCTATTGAACATTGTGATACAAAACAAGAAAGGATAGTATTCATCAAGACTTCAATAGTTATCCAAATCTTAGATTCAGAACAATGAAAACCCTGCCAGACAATCAAGATCAGTGTACTCCAGCAGTCATTACTACAGTGTCAGTGGCATCCTAAGTTTTTAAGGATAAACGCAAGCTGGGGTACCCAACCCCTGGGGAGTGCCTTATTAACTAATAACAGGATTGCTATTCACACTATTACTGTTAAAGATTAAAGAATTGCATCAAGATGATGGCAAGAAACCTGCAAATGGGAGAGAAATCCATGAATCAACACAACAAAAAATCTAGGCAAGGCAACTGAAGACATGTAAAGCAGACATAAAACAAGTTAGTCTTCATTATATTACTGCCTTTTAAATGGAAACTGTGGCATTGAATTTAGAAAACAAGTTGATCAAAATGTGATCAGATGATAAAGTCTGAGCCAATCAACTTTCTATTCCATGAAAACAGGAAGTCTAAACATTCAAATTATCACATGCTTGATTGAAAATGAAACATTATCTACATCAAATCCAATTGCATTTTATGATACCTCTCTGACAGAAAGTGTTATTACCTGGTATCTACCTACTGAGATCATGCCCAAAGTTCTGTGAAGATAATTGGCAGAAAAGCACATATTTACCAAGCTCATTGACCGGAAATGATGACTACAGGCAAAAACACTGTTATGAAAGGCTGAAAGAGAGAAAAAATAAAAAATAAAAACCACAAATAAATTGAGTACTTGCAGTCTGCTAGCATGTCGAAATGATCCATGCACAGTTCTGTTGACTGTTAGTTAATAGACATGAATATTTTAATATCAAAAACGTACATAATAGTATGGTTGATCTAGCCCATTTCCCCTTATTAAATCAAATTACAAGTAACATTTTTTGTTACATAATTTTATAACTACATTTCGTATTTGCAAACCTTCATTTTGTTAAAACTTTGCATTCAGGTTGCGTAATTCCAAGTGGCAACTGATGTTTTGCTTGGCATTCTTTTTGCAGTTTTTCATAAATATAGTTCTAAAATAGAAAGATAGATGCTTTATTGATCATACATATCAGTCAGAAGGCTGAATATTGGTGTATTAAATACAAAATTAATAATAACATCAAAATATAAGTATATATACAAAATTTAATAATTATGTTAATATTTGATAAAATATAAGATCTAAAACTTTTTACAAGCAAGATTGAGAAATATAAGGTTGACTAAATTGAATCAAAGTTAAGACTTGACGATATGGATAATAAAAGTGTTCTTAACTCGATTAGTTTTCACTTTAGGGACATCAGAGGTTCTTATATGTCTTAAAATGTATCTTAAAGTACAGGAGATAACAAAAATGGCATATAAAAATGACTTGGATCATGATATTTGTCGTTTTATGTTCTAGTACCACTGAAAAACATCATGAAGATGTGAGGCCCCTGGTTTTTATCTTGAATAAAATTCTTATTCAATTATATAGTACTATATTTGAAGTTATGTATATCGACAAGGTTTTCAGCTTTCTGTAATGCCTTCATTACAGCTTACACAAACCTTATTACCTAATATTGTTATGGGGGATTTTATTACCAAAAGGTGTCAGCATTATTTTTAAAACCTAACAATTAGATAAACAAACAAATCGTGTATCTAAAATTGCTAAATTCTTTGTTTTACACAAAATTATTTGTGTTGAACACCATTATGGAAGCACGATTACAAACGTCACACATAATTATCTGAACTCTCTTTGTTGTCATCTCCAGAGTCGTCTCCACAATTAGAGTAACAAATATCTGCCCAAATCGTTTTAGGGTCATCTGCTGCCGCACAAGAGAGTCGCTCTATTTGACAAAGATCATCAATGAGATGACCTTGTTAGACCTTGACTTATCCTTCTGTCTTTAAAATTGCTAAATGCTTTGTTTTACACAAAATTATTTGTGTTGAACACTATATGGAAGCAAGATACAAACGTCACATATAATTATCTGAACTCTCTTTGTTGTCATCTCCAGAATCATCTCCACAATTAGAGTAAGAGTAACAAATATCTGCCCAAATCGTTTTAGGGTCATGATCTGCTGCCGCACAGAGAGTTGCTCTATTTGACAAAGATAATAATAATAGTAAAATAACTTTGTTTATAGAGGATAACACTTGACAGTAATTCAACTGATAAACTTGTGGTCCTCTTTTAACGTCTCTAGTTAATTAGGGCAGGACAGCCATTAACGTGATCATCCGAGCCAAGTGATGGTCTAACCATTTGTAATTACAAAGGCAGCACCTTCTCCTCATTTATTTTAAGACCCTGAGTGTTGGTCCGGCCAAGGCTTGAACCACGACCTCCCGCACAACAGACCGACGCTCTTACCAACTGAGCTAACCGGGTGGCGGTTCAAAATCATCAATGAGGTGACCTTGTTAGACCTTGACTTATCCTTCTGCTTGTTGAGTGTGTTGGGGGCAGTACGTGAACAATCAACTTTAATCTCTTGTGCCATACAATCTAACTTCTTATTAATCTGTTGTAGGAGCACAAACTGATCAATATCTGGCTTAGATTTTTTTAAATTTCAGGTAAATGTGTCGTTGGAGCTTTGAAGTCCCTCACATGGGCTGGCATCTAGCCTCATATCATCAAATGTGATGCTGTGTAATACATTGTACTCAGTAGGGTTCCAACTTTTACACTTAGAACTTGCCACATTTGAATAATGTTTGATATTCCAAAATGAACAAACCGGAAATAGCTTATCTATAAACTATATAAACATAACATAACTATAAGCTATATGCATAAATTTTAATCTTTGACTAGAGAATAACAGGTATAACTCCTAAAATAAAAATAAAATGTTATCCACCAAGTTAGAATTGACTATTTTGATGCATATCAAGATATTTTGTTATAGTCCCTGATTAAAAACACTTGGTATATTTGTTGTCTGCTACGTTTTATCCTACAACACACAAAATGTCACAGATATACAAAATAGAATATAACTAAGGTGTTTGTGTCTAAAATATGTTGTCCTATGTCTAAGTGGTTCCATCATAACACATACAAAGTAATAGTTTCTATCTTTCTGCTCAGTAAGTTATTATTTTGGTCTCTTTCTCTCTTTTTCTGTGGTCTCACTAGTTTTGATGTGGTTGGTGGTCCTATAATTATCCTTTTCTCATTTTCATTAATTGTGTTTTTGGTGTAATCTGCCTCATCTCTGATGTTCTTTAGCACTTACTTCTTCTTTCCATTTGTTTGCAGCCTTTTCCGTTTATGTTCTCTATGCATTTAGCATGAGCTAAATAAGCTAATGTGAATTTGAAGTTTTTACTTGTACAATACCAGTATGACCAACTCATAAGTATACAATTTGCTCATGTTTCTTTAGATTTTTAAAACATTTCCTTAATTATTTATCCTTAAGTTGTACTATGTATTAAATCTGTAAGTAAGCCATCTGTAAGGAAAGGAATATGTTATAACAAAGATTTTATTATCATGTAACAGTAACTAAAATAATTAAATGCATAGTATTTATCAGTGGCATTTCCACAGAGTTTCTCTCATCTACTGAATTCCACTTGGGATTTGGAAGTTGCTTTTTGTGGGAGGAGGAACACCAGAGAACCTGGAAAACCCCCTAAAGCACAAAACCGATTAGCAAATCTACCAAGACGCATATGACACTTAACTATTAGCTGCACTCGAACCCATGTGCCCTAGTTTACTGTGTTTAATTTTCTCGTAGAGAAACAAATATTGCCCTTGGACCCCACAGTTGTCCTATATTTCATTGTCTGGTAATGTTCCCAGTGGGGTTAGTCATTGTATTTGAAATGATACTTCAATATTGTATGCACAAACATATTCATCATAGTATGATAAGGTCCAAATTTATTTTTTGACTGTGAATAGAATTCACTGAAAATTTCCCTCTGCCATGATATTACCTAAGCCTTACATGAAATGTTACTATTCTGTAATTAAGTTTAAGGTTAGGTTTTTTTGAGTTTGAGTTAGAGTTTCAGGGCATTATATTCAATAATCAATAATTAATGATCAAATGGTGCCATTTCAAAACAAAAGAGAGTTTCGTATGGTCTGGAATAACTCTATTGAATTGGCATTGTAGACTGTTGTAACTGTTTTGAAAAACACTTTTTGTTTTTGTTCAATCAAGTAGTAATGTCTGCTAAAGGACTGGGTCTCATATAATGTTATTTTGTTCAATACTTTTGGAGCATGGGAATCTTGTACATTCAAATCACGCCTGTTTTTCAAACTACTGAAGCTAATAAGCAAGTAGCCCTCATATCTTGAATGAATTAGAATTTTGGATTATGGAAACTTTGTACGCATAAATTTTAATATGTAGAGCACAAAAACCGTGAAACAGTTTTACTTACTTAACTCTTCTTCAATTACGAATGGCCCCAAAAGAATTGTCTGCTGCTTATAAAAATATAAACACAAAACCATTCACACTGTGATCAAGTTACATCCGAAGGCATGCTTGTTGTGCTCTGGGTAATTGCTGCAAGCGTAGCAAGCAAGGAAACTAACCTTGCATTTGCCCAACTTGGACACCTGTGTGCTAGATGCCAGAAAAAATTTGATTTGTGTTTGCCACAATGATTTTTGGAGCATGCAGTACTTCTGTTCAGTAGGGATCACCTACATTCACATACCCTTTCTTCGATAGACTGTTTATTTACCTGTTCAAGCAAGCAAGTCGTGTCATTTAAATCATGTCAAAGTCAAATTTTTTAATGTTTCACCATTTCATTCATTTCTTATTTATCTCAACAAACGATTTAAGGACATTTTATAGGGAAAACTAAGCTTTTTTATTAGTTTTTTTTAATGCTTTTGTGGACAGTGGCGTCGATTAATTGTTTTTTTTGTCATACAAAATTGAGTTTATTTGAATGTTTTTTGATCCCCCTATACTACATAGAAGATGTTGTCCCTGAAAAGTGAAATTAGCAACTTTCTTTCTCTTTCATGCAGCCAATTGAAATTTTAATTAATTCCTCGTAATGTTTAAACAACTTGTACAATTTAGCCAATCAGAGATCCTAAATTTGACAACGGTCAATCAAGCAGACCTTATGGTCTAGGAGGTTAGCGTCCCTCTAGTTATTCAGTTACATGCAGGCCTAGGGCAAATATCTACAATCTTCTGGTAAGATTTTATTGCTTCTTTTATACATACATAATCAGTTAGCAACAGGTTAAGGTTATGTATATATACTTTTGCATTGTTCAGTACCGCCAGGGTCACAAATTATTGTCTTTAGATGAACTGTTTTAGTCGAAGTTTTAACGATCTGTTTACCAGTTCAATGACATTGTTAAATTTCATAGTTGCCCGGTATATTTCCAATTAGTATTCCTCTGTTAAGGCAAGTCATTTATTGTTGATCATTATTCAATTTACAATCATGTTTAGAGAACATTTTGTACCAGTAATTAGTTTTAGAACCAATTAGTGCTTTTGTATTTCAATTCATATTTCCACAATAGTAGTTACTCAAGCACATAAACTGTTCTCATTAGTTCAAGTACATGAATTAAGTTATTGTATTTGTTCTTTGTTTTCTAGCTAACACTGTACTTTGCCGCCCTTATTATACTGTATTTTGTATTTAATTATCTTCGTTTTATCAAAAATAAAACATTCCCGAGTGAACCTGGTTACATTCATAATTGTTTATTTTTTATTGCAGTTAGCGACAGCTATATTTTGTCAGTAGTATTCTGTTCAGCTACACTATAAGAAAAAAATCACATGTAGAATCATGCAATAGAATAACCTAGTTGCATTTACCTTCCTATTGCTAAGCTATCTATTTGTGAGTTTTATATTTATAAAAAAATATAGTGCAACTTTCTTTTTTTATCGTAATTGTTTTCCTCATTATTTTTATTCAAGTTAGCGACAGCTATATTTTGTTGTTGTTATTGTGGTCAGCTACCATCATTATAAGAAAAAAATCACATGTAGAGACTGGCAATAAAAAAACAATATGTAGCTCTCATAAATACCCAGATATCACGCCTACTCACAGCACTTCACTTGCAACATGCAGTGACTAGTTAGATAGATAATTAAAAGATGTAAAAAGAAACGTGACTTCTATAATAGAACTAATGATAAGACAACTGAAATCATTAACATAGAACTTGTGGGGGGGGGGGGGGGGGGGGCGGGGGATTTTATATGAGTAAAAAGATCAGATGGCTGTCCATAATTAAAATACCTAAACCAGCAAACAAAACAATTTCTGCTGTTCTACAAATTTGAAGTAATAAAATGTTGGAATCAGGGGGAGGGTTTTATTCATATGCACATCATTACCACCTGTGTAACTTGTTTGAGGCATGCTATAAGCAGGTCCAGTGGTTTTGGAAAAAACGAAAATCAGGTTTAATAAATTGGCAGAATTGCATTGCAAGGAATAAATAAAAAATTAAAATGTTTGAAGAGATCAAGCTGAAATATATATAGATTTGCTGTTGCGTGGTACTCAAAAACTAAAAGGTATGATTAAGCTGTATAAAAGGATGGTGCTCATCTGCTTTATCATATCCTTGCAAAATTAAAAACTGGGCAAAATCGGGCACTAAAAGATGAAATATGGGTATGGTTGATATATAGAAACCTCAAGACTGTAAATATCGGAACAACGTCATGCAGGAGGAAGAATAAAAAGAAATAAATGATATACCACATGTTTTGCCCCTGCAGAAAAGGAATCGAGGTGGGCTTCCTAAGTTTTGGTTTCACATGATTTGTAGTTATTTTTGGGTATTGTGAATGTAAAATCCACACTTATGGTGCCCCATTCCAATATTTATCAGAAAATGTTTTTGTAGCATGCCTCAAACAAATGATTGTATCACTGCTTACAAATACACACAAGCATGCTTTGTCTTTTGTTTATATAAAAAATATCAAGTTAAACCCAGTTGTAATTGACCAAACAGTTAAGGAGTGATTTTACTTGAAATGTTTATTGAATTCCTTTGAGTTTTGACCCATGCCTATACTGGAATATTTTCCCATATGTTTCCCATTTGGTCAGAAAACCTTGACATTAGAGGAATACAAAATTACTAACATGACATGGGACTCCATTAGGTTATACATTAAAAGCAAAATATAACCGGCAATTTTTTCTTAATGAAAAAGTATACATTTTCTGAAAGTATAATTACTCAATTTGAAAGCCAAGTAAAAATTAATGACTGGATTTCTGAACATTAAATTTAATAAAATGTTTATTTTTCTCTTTAAGCAAATTCATTGCAATAGACAGTATAAGCAATAATAGCGATTGGTGTTTTGCTTAGGTTTCTATTGCAATTTTTTACGCAAAGTAAAATCGCTATGTTTTGGTGTTCTGAAATAAACACAATCAAATCTTGACCAATTTATGATTTCATGGTCTTCAAATCAAATGCAAAAATAAACAGATTTATGGCAAATTGAATATAGCCTGCTTCCTTGTAACTGAAAAGAAAATATTTCTTGAAAAATAAGGTTTTTGGTGGTCAATTACAACTGGGTTTAACTTACATAAGTAGGGGAGGGGGACACTTGTATGGGGGGAGGGGATACTTGTATGGGGGGAGGGGAGTATGTCTATGGGGGGGGGGGACACTTGTATGGGGGGAGGGGAGTATGTCAATGGAGGGAGGGGTTACTTGTATGGGGGGAGGGAATACTCGTATGGGAGGAGGGGATACTGGAGTGTATGGGGATCATTCTTATTGGAGGAATGGGGATCGTTGACATAATTTTTTAGAGGAAGGATGGCACTTAGAATGTTGTTGAAAAATTTGTTACAGAGAGAGAAGAAGGAACTTGAAGATTTTGGTGAGTAAGATTGGAGTTTGAGTCTTTACAATTTGACTCGTCTTTGTTTTGCTTATATATATATCTTTATTAATTAAGTTGCATAAAAAATATAGTTGGATATTTTGGATTTTTCTGTGTTTTTTAATGAATTCCATCTTTACCCTCTCCACGCCCTTTTTGGACTTACAAAAAATATACCTCCCCAAGGTCCTTACTAGCACCAAGTCTCACTACCCCGGTAGACCAGGACCAGGCAGTACTTACTGTCCCGACAAGAGCCATGTTATGAAACCACAACCAGGTGGCTGCTCTGATGGTGAACACTGTCGATAAGGATATCAGACTTTTGACCCCCTACAGACTCATGAGAGTACCTTGATGGCAAGCCAGCCCTTATACTGTGAAGATTAGTGCAAGTAGGAGACTTATAAGATAACCATTTCCCACTACCCATAGGTTTTACAGTACAACAGTGATGTATATCTTAGAGTGATGTGATCAATAGACTCAAGGTGGTATTCAGACTTCCATAAAGTGTATGTGATTATCAAGACTGGTTTGCGAAGACTAAAATAACAAAGTTTCTAGGTTACTAACTTGTGAAAAATGAGCTGGTCTATCCCGAAAAGGAAACTACCACCATGTAATTGAATATAAAAACCTAACATGGACTCTTTTTACCATGAACAATCTATTTATGTTTCCCTAGAGGACTAAGGCCTATATTGCATTCAATTAATAATAATATATTCAGAGTCAGCTAAAGGACTGGGTCTATAATGTATTTAGAGTCTGCTAAATGTCTGGGTCTACAATTAATTTTATTCAATTAAGTATTAATGTATTCAATCTGCTAAGGGACTGGGTCTATAATTTATTCAATTACAAGTATTAACAGAGTCTTAGGGACTGGTTCTATAATGTATTTCAGTATTAATCAATTCAGAGACTGCTTAGGGACTGGGCATCTGATTTACCGATTTGTTTTGTTTAATTTATGTGTCCCTAGGGATCCAAATGCCGATTGTATTCAATTATCATAATTATTAAAATGGACCGTTTGCATTACACCATCATTTTCAGCTACCAAAATACTTCCCAAATTTTCTATCTTATTTCCATGAGTAACTGAATAACATTTTGGTGATTGTAGTACATGATGCAATAATGCAAACAGCCTTATTAAATAATGAGTGAGGGGAAAAGAATACACTTTTTTAAAAGAGTTGGCAGCTGATGCAAGTAGATTTTGTATGGCACAGTGGATGAAATTCATGCCGATAATGAGAGCAATTTAAATATTACAACATGGAACATGTCGTCATTCATACAAAATCTACTGTAATCAATTTAATGAAGAAAAAACTCAGCTGTAGTTTAATACCAGTAAGTTGTTTGTTTAGATTAGTTGTTCGAATCTTTTTCAAAATTCTGAAAGTTTATTCCTATCTCTTTAATATTTAAGGGAAAGGGAGTATGGCAAGCCATACCATTCAAAAGTGATTGAGTTTGCAACTGCCTGTTGAGAAATCGACTGATGATTGAGAATGACGGATTGCTAGGATTAAGAAAGAAGACTGATGATTGAGAATCACGATTGATGATTGAGAGTCACGATTGAGGAACGAGAATCACGACCGAGGAACGAGAATTACGACTGAGGAACGAGAATTACGACTGAGGAACGAGAATCACGTGATCTTACCTTGGAGATCTGGGTACGAGAATTTTTCCCGCCAAAAGGAAAAGGCCAAAACAACAAACATGGCGTCTAATGCTGGTGTCCAAGAAGAATTAGAGGAATTCTTTTATTCTTTGATTCGCTGCATTGAAAAGGTCCAGGAATGTCTTAGTAACCGAGGCAGCATCCCAATTGAATACATAGAGCATAATTTAGAGGGGCATTTCCAGATCGTCTTGGCCATTTTTGTTACTTTACGCGAAAACAATGTGGACCAAGAAAACGACCTTTTTATGTTATTTCAAAACCTTCTTGGGGTGCTTGAGGAGCTCATAAAAGAAAAAGACAAGGAAAAAGAACAGAGGCAGCATTGTGAAAGAAAGGTAAAATCTGTGGTGCCCAATACATTGAGCAGTAGTGGCGGAAGACCTATGTACGACATCAGTAAGGAGATGATTGAAAACTTTAGAGAAACTGGAATGAACTGGAAAGAAATATCTGTTTGCCTTGGTATAAGCGAGAGCACTCTTTATCGTCGAAGACAATGTTATGGATTGCAAGAAAGCTATGCAGATATTTCTAACGAAGAGTTGATGTCAACAGTAACAGACATACTTCGGCAGACCCCTTATGCAGGAGAATCGTATATTAGTGGCGCTCTACGATCTAAAGGTGTTTTTGTTCAAAGATGCAGAATAAGAGCTATATTGCGACAGGCTGATCCTATTAGTAGAGCACTGAGAAGAAGCACTGTAATCCAAAGGCGCCGTTACAATGTTGAGGCCCCTAATCACTTGTGGCACATTGATGGTAATCATAAGATCATTGCTTGGAGATTTGTTATCCATGGTTGTATAGATGGATACAGTAGGACAGTTATTTATCTAAAATGTGCTACCAATAATTTGGCATCCACAGTACTTGATTTCTTTATTCAGGGTGTAAGAGATTTTGGACTGCCTCTTCGAGTTAGAGGGGATCATGGAGGGGAGAATGTGGATGTTGCACGATACATGGTTCATAACAGGGGTGAAAACAGAGGAAGTTTCATTGCAGGCAGGAGTGTGCATAATGTTCGGATAGAAAGACTTTGGAGAGAAATGAACAGAGTGGTCATAAGGTATTACAAAGACCTGTTTTGCTTCCTCGAAGAGCTGAACCTGCTGGATTCCAACAGTGAGCAAGATCTTTCTGCCCTGCATTACATCTATCTTCCTAGAATACAGCGCTCACTGCACCAATTTGTGTGTCAGTGGAACTACCATGGATTACGCACTGAAAACTTCCACTCGCCAATGGCCTTGTGGCAGACAGGTATGATGAATAACCCTGAATGTTTACAGGAATGTACACCTGAGTTGTATGGAATTGATTTTGATTCAGGGTTATCTGGGATGAACCTTGATGACAGTGTTGTAGTTCCTGACAATGAAACGCAACTCACAGTTCAAGAAATGACCTTATTGCAAAACCTTGTTCCAGACCCTTTGATGGATGATGGTAATTCAGGAATAGACATGTTTGTCAAAGTTTGTGATTTTCTCAAAACAATATCAAATTAATTAATGAAAGACAATGTTATATACTGACATCACTTTGTTTTATTTAACATGTCAAACAATTTTTAACAAGTGAAAGAACATTACCTGTAGTCCAATCATCTAGGTATAAGCAGTGTTAAAATTCTGCTCTGCTTTCACATACTATTTTACCTATGAAGTTTATATTTGTTCATAGGTTTGCTAATCTGGAACAAAAAGTCATACTGATATAATTTGTTTCAAAATTGAAAGCAACAATGGATATATATGCTAAAAGTATAGTACAAGCAGTGTTGTAATATTGCTTCACATACTGTGCATGTTACCAATGATTCTTAGTGTCTGTTCTTTTTACTAAAATGTCAACCCTTTACACATACTTTTATATTGAACTACAGCAGGTACCCTTTCCACTATTGAACAAACCTATAAAAGGCATTAGAAATGACATGCAGTGAACAACACTGACAAGGGTTTGCCTTATTCTAAACATATCCCTTAAAAAAAGCTATAACTATTATTGTTATTAACAGGTATAAACTGTCAACATAACTTCTATAACTTCTCAACAGTCAATTAATTTTAAATGCAACATAATTAATGGAGTCGCATGGCCAACTGAAAGGAACCCAACATTTTGTGCTAAAGGATTTGGTATCAAACTGTTTATTTTTTTACTTTAGAAGGGCAGGATTTGATGGAGTCAGCAAAAAATTAAATACAGCAGGGTACACAAAAATTCATGTCACACAGTACTTACAAAATGAAAAGCATCAAAACAAGTAAAAAGTTGACAATGAAGAGGGGGTGGTCAGCTTTTTTCTGCTGAAAATCCAAATATCGCCTTCCTGAGAAAAAAATATACGGTCTCTAAAAAGGAAATACCACCTTTGTTATTAAGAAACTATAGTGAAAAAGAACATGATGATGTTTAATAGGCCACTTTGAGGACATTAAAATGGTATTTCTTATTGATTCTTTGATAATAAAGTGGTAATTTCCTATATTACTAAAGCTTACTTTAAAAAATATATATATATATAGAAGCAACAACATTACACTGAGTAGTGCTCACCCTGAAATGGTCTATGAAAAGAGTTTCCTGAGGGAGATGAAAACATCAAGGTTTTTAGAAACAAAAAGCAGTAATAATACTTTGAAAACTAATTATTGTTTAAAGCTAATGGCAGTCTACATAATGTCTATCTCCCAGTTGTTTCGGTTGAGGATGTTAGTAAATTCCTCTCTGAGTTCCACAAAATTATTGTATGTTGATGGAAGCTCTAGTAATGGAGTGCATGTATGTGCCACTGGTCTGGAACTAAAACCCTCTGTCTTAACAAATGCTACCTGTAGCTTGTGTCCCCCCATTACATCCATTGCTGTGGTGAATCTCAGGAACTGTACCAACTTAGTAGTGTCGAGACCTCTAATAAAACGAAGTAAGAACTTGAAAACATCTCTCTCTGCATCAGTGGTTGGGTTGCATGACAGGCTGTCAAGGACTTTTTTGGGTGTAGGATTAAGTGCTTCATAAAGTTCTAACTGCTGCTATTGATTGAAACTGCTTGTATGGCTTCAATCCTTGCTGCAGAATTGGCTGCCATGCTGCAACCATAAGGTGGGGCTTTTGGACAAGCTCCTGCCTTGCGATTTCAAGGATAACTCTGATGACATTTTCTTTTTCGACGTGGGACCTGCAATTAAACCTTTCTAGGAAATCTTGAAATTCTTCCTCTTCACCAGGGAGGTCATTATTCCTGAGGACACTTTCAACCAGATCCTCTTCTAGTTGTGATAAATAACGCTTGAAGGAACCAATAAATAAATCATCAGTAACCTCTGTGCCAAATAGGCAAAAGCAAATAAATGCTTTGGAAAAGAATGTAGGAAAATAGGACACAGAGTTATACCCTTTCACTAAAATGCGACCTATTGCCTCCCATTCTTCAATGAAGTGGTCATGCCTGATGAATGGTACCCTTTCCCGTTCACCTATTGTCATACTAATGGAAAATTCATTCCAGAATAGTGTGTAAACTTCACGAGCAATACCAACACCAATCCCTGCTTCAAGATCACCCCTTTCATTAATAATTTTAAATTCTATCTCTCTATGCAAAATGCCTGGATCTTTAAATTCCTTGATAAGATCTGCTTTTATACTGATACGATGAATTTTCAGGACCTGTGGTGCTGGTTCCTGCACTTCTGGTGGATCACTCAGGATTTCATATCCAGGGTGATTTGTATGCTCCTGGACAGCTGAAGTATTCTCAACACCCATTAGGTGAGCAAGGCGAAAATTCCTCAATTGCGCAACATCAGGCTCAGCATAGACTTCTTCTTCTGGAACTGAGGGTGGGGATGCATCTTTAGCCAATGACATTTCAAACTCCTCATTCTGTATGCAACGTATGCATTGTTCCTCCAAAGGGAATGTACAGCTACATTTCTCACAAATCACTCTGGGTGTAGCCGAGCAGTTCATGTGGGGATTGCTAATGTTGGCCTCTGTAAAACGAAAAGAGAATGACAAAATTAGGGTACAGAGGGCCATAGGAATAAAATAATAAAACGAAATGGATCTAACAATTCATAAATTGGTTACTTGTGCTTTCATTGGGCTGTTCACTGCTTCTGCTGCTAGAGGATGGTGGGTCCACTACACTGATAGAAGATGTACTTATAGAAGATGTTAGCACAGTGGGTTGAGGTGCAGATAGACCATTGGTACTTTGGGCTGCCTCAGTTATAGACTGTTGAACACTTGCGCTATCAGCAAACTCAATCATTTGCTGTAACTCTTCCTCATCATCATCACCAAGATCATCTATGTCTATCTATTAAATATATCAACATGAACAACAAGTGTCCATTAGATGATCGTGTTTCAAGGTCGTGGAGGGGGGAGGGGGGGGGGGCATAGATTGAAAAAATAAAGTTTATCTTACCTTAAGGACCTTCTTTAAAGATTCACCAACAAATGGACTTTCATCACACAATACCTCATTTGGCAAAATGTAAATAGGCTTTTCTTTGAAGATCTTATGAACCATTATGCCGTTCAAAGTCTGCCCTGCTGCAACTGGTGGCTTTACTAATGAACTGTGAACAGGCATATATATTTGGATGTCTACATCTCTTGGAAGCTTGCTGTCGAATGCCTCCCTCAAATTCATTTCAACTTCACATTCTGCCCATTCTTTCATCAGTTTGAATGCTGAAATAACATAGCCGTTTTCCATTAGCCATACTCTCTTACTTTGCCTTGGTACGCTAGACACATCTGGACATGGAAGGAGAATAATATCTCTCATAAATGGTCCTGATATTGCCTTTTTAGCGGGCCCTCTGTAAAACTTTCCTCGACCTGATTGACGTGACGAGTTTCCACTAAATAACCGTCTCTGAAATCTTGGAGGTTCTCTATGTGTACTCTGCTGTGTAGTACTAGTACTTGAACTTTGGTTTCCTCCAAGTAAGGAAGAAAGTTCTGAAGCTTTTCCTAAAATTTCCTCCACAATCTTCTTACCATTATCAGCAGCCATTTTAGTCTTTGATAATGATGCTTTCTTGAAAGACATAAAAAATGTTGACTTTAAAAGCCTTATTACAAATGATGTTAACGAAAGTATGAATAGACTTGTTGAAACGCTTCAGAAGATATCTGATTGTCACGCTCCAATACGGAAGGTAACTAAGCAAAAAAGAAGACAATTGAAAAGACCATGGATTACCGCTGCTGTACTTAACTCAATTAAGAAAAAACAAAAGCTCTTTAAAACACACTTCTTAAGTAATGACCCGGAAACAATTAAGTATTATAAAACGTATAACAATAGATTAAATAAAATCAAAGAAGCTGCTAAAACAAATTACTTTAGAGCACAGTTTGATTTAAACAAAGAAAACTTAAAAACTACATGGAAGCTCATTGGTATGATTATCGAAAGGAAAAAAGCATCGTCAGTAACAAGTATCGAAAAGATCATTCATAACAATAAATGTCATACTGATAAAGCTAGCATTTGTCATCAGTTAAATTCATATTTTATAAATGTTGGCCAAGATCTTGCTGGGAAAATACCGGAAGTTGATGTCAATCCAAGCCAATACATAAAAACATCGAATCCAAGTAGCTTCATGTTTCGTGGGATACTTTCAAATGAGGTACACGATAAAATTCTAAACCTGAAATTGAACAAATCATGCATTGGTGTTCCGCAAAAGTGCGTAAGAATATCGAGCAACCACCTTAGTGAAGCATTAACAATAATATTTAATCAATCCCTGCTTCAAGGTATTGTTCCCGATGTTCTTAAAATTTCTAAGGTAACACCTGTCGCCAAAGGAGGAGATGCCATGGATCCAGCTAATTATCGCCCAATTTCAACTTTATCAGCTTTTACTCAAATTTTCGAAAAGCTCGTCTACGAACAGTTGATCAATTACATTGAAAAACACAATTTTTTATTCGAGTTTCAGTTTGGATTTCGAAAAGGCCACTCAACTTCAGTAGCCATTACTGAAATAGCGGACAACCTAAGGAAAGCAATAGACAATAAAATGTATACTTGTGGTGCATTTTTAGATTTTTCAAAGGCCTTTGATACTGTTAATCACAAAATTCTAGTAGAAAAGTTAGAACTATATGGAGTCAGAGGTATTGCGCTAAATTGGTTTACCAGTTATTTAACAAATAGGCAACAATATGTTGCTTTTGGTAACAACGTATCCTCAAAACAAACGATGAATTGTGGAATTCCTCAGGGTAGCTCTCTTGGACCTCTCTTGTTTTTATTATATATTAATGATTTGCCAAACTGCTCTGATACTCTGAAATTTAGAATATTTGCGGATGACACGAATGTCTTTGCCTCGCACTATGACTTAAGGGAACTTGAAAAACTAATGAACTCTGAGCTCCAAAAAGTTAAGACATGGTGTGACGCAAATAAACTATCAATTAATTATACAAAAACAAATTTCATGATCGTGAAATCAAGTAAAAAGAAAGACGCGGTAATTGATCTGAAATTTCAAAACAGAGATGGTTCAAGCAATTATTTACAAAGAAAAGACCACATAAAATATTTAGGAGTCATAATTGATGACTGCATATCATGGAGATACCATATTTCTTATGTCTGCTCAAAAATTTCACGAAATATTGGAGTGATATCAAAATTACGGCATTATCTCTCCATTCATCAACTGAAACAAATTTATTACAACCTTGTTTATCCCTACATATCATATGCAATATTGGCCTGGGGAAGCGCTTATAAAACGCACATTAAGAAAGTGCAAGTCAAACAGAATATAGTTGTAAGAATAATGTTCTTTGCTGTATCTTTTGGCGAAAACACCGAAAGCGCTCTTCCCTTGCTAAATCTCTTGGAGCTTCTCACAGTAAATAATATTTATCGTCTTCATGCTTTAAAATTTACTCATTTATGGCACAAAGGTAAGCTCCCAGAGACACTTTCCTCTTTTTTCAAATATGCAAAAGATATCCATCCTTACAATACCAGGTACGCAGCAAAGCAAAACTTGCATAAATCACAAGTGCGTACCAATATAGGCAAGCAAATGACGGCTAATATGGCGATTGAACTCTGGGAACAAATTCCAAGCCACTTAAAAAATGTTAATGTATTTTCGTTTGCGAAAAAATTAAAAAGTTATTTACTTGCCGACCAATTACAGATAAAAATTTAGTTCTTTTCTTTCTTCATATATGTTAATATATACCATACATGTCATTACTCTAATTGTGAATTAACAGTTTTATTGTTCAGTTAAATTGTAATTATTTTTTATGTACTTGGTTCTTCTTCAGTTTACTCCAATGTTAAATTTTAATTTGCTGGGGTCTAACTCGAAAACCTTATGGTTAATTTAGACCCCAGGCTCTGAATTATGTTCTTTTGACAATTATCTATTCTTTATTTTCTTAGTTGTTTTCTATAGTTGTTTTTCACATTTCATGTAAATTTTCTTGTATGAGCAAATAAAAAATTGTATTGCATTGTATTGTAGTCTTGGAAGGCTATTTCCATATGGCGCATGCGCAGAGTAAACTAGCCTTTTGGCGGGAAAAATTCTCGTACCCAGATCTCCAAGGTAAGATCACGTGATTCTCGTTCCTCAGTCGTAATTCTCGTTCCTCAGTCGTAATTCTCGTTCCTCAGTCGTAATTCTCGTTCCTCGGTCGTGATTCTCGTTCCTCAATCGTGACTCTCAATCATCAATCGTGATTCTCAATCATCAGTCTTCTTTCTTAATCCTAGCAATCCGTCATTCTCAATCATCAGTCGATTTCTCAACAGGCAGTTGCAAACTCAATCGCTTTTGAATGGTATGGCTTGCCATAAGGGAGAGCCTTAGTTCAATCCTTAGTTTAACCTTATCTGATCTTACTTTTTATCTCTTTCTTGTATTTAACCTAAGATTCAGTTGTTTCACCAGCAAAAACTTCTTGGCAGAAGTAATAAACCATAATAAGCCGTAATAAACCAATACAAAATGATTGCAAGTGACTTTAGTTGTAATGACTTTCAACAACATGTATCATGATTTCATCAAATTGGAGCTCAAAATAAGATCTAATTTTTGCGAAGGTTTGATTCAAAATAACTTTAAATTTGACTCTTCATCTGGTTCAATATAGTTTGAAAATTTTGGACAGCTTGTGCATATACAAGTGCTTTGGGCATTGTAAAACAACTCTTGGTTTTACTTGTAATGATAGTTTCAATTCATCAAGAGATTTTCTTTCTTGGTTGTGAGGTATGGTGGTTTCAATGCCATTTTTCTATGGCTCACCTTGTCCTCTCTATTAATTTTTTTTCCATATTACATAACCTTTTTGGGTTTTAATTTCATTGTATGCACTTTTGTCTATTCAGGATTTTGCACAGCTGAATTATTCTGGTCTAAATGTATAATATATAATATCAATAAGAGTCAAATTGTACAAGACTTTTATCGTAAACACAAAACCTTTTGCAGCTTTTATTCAGATCAATAAAGACAAAATTCCAAATGTTAAATGTTTTGAGCTAGAGACATTTTCCCCAAGGTGTCTTATGTTGACATGGAATTGGCAAAAGCACTTTGTCTTTGAATTAACATATCTTAATCAATGATACTGCACGTTTTATAATTAATTTTTGCACAAAAGATTTTCAAATGATTCAAACAATTTGCTGTCAATTAGGTCACTTGCTTTTTGGGGTCAATATTTCAATTATACTAATTACTAGTTAATTGGCTTTGTTCAATCAATTTTGTAATAGTCCTCCATGAATGTTTAATCAAGACCTCAGTTTCTTAAAATATGCAGTTTATTTTTGATTTTGTTTCTGTGTTTAAAAATTGCTTTAATATTTTGCCGTTTTTTTCGTAGGTTAAATTTTTGATATTTAGAAAAAAATTTCATGACACTTTTTTAAGATCTTCTTTACAGTCAATGACTTTTGCTTGTAAAGACATCAAGAATTGTAATGTTCAGCATTTCATTTTCTTTGCTTGTTTTCACTTTTATCTTATATTCAAGAATATTTTAAGATTGTTTTAATATTATCTGGTAATAACTTTTTTGATAATATTTTTTTACAGAAACTGAGGTCTTGTTTTTGCTGGTGAAAAACCTTATTAAATTACAATCCTATGATAGAACCTTGTGTATCAGTCTAGCCGAACATCATTCACGCAAGATTAGGTCACCTAGAAATGATTTAACTTCTAGTGTTCCCAGCTTGATAATCTACTTGTATAAAAGTCTGAATGGTGTCTTATGCAAGTCTATTGAGCACACCAGCTCAAAGTTATCACTGTTGTACACACCCATGAATAGCACGATATGATTATCTTTGCTCCTAATTGCACTAACCTGCACATTGGCTGGCATACATCCATCAGCGCACTCCCATGAAATCTGCAAGGAGCCATTGCCTGGTATCCTTACCGACAACCTTCACCACCAGAGCAGTCATCTGATCATGGCCTCAAGGTTAGACTCTGCCGAGAATCAGCAATGTTGTACTGCCTTTTATGGTTTCCTGGCCTGGTGGGGCAGCTTCTGTTAGGTGCTGGTAGGACCTCGTGGGAGGTATCAAGTGTATTTCATTTTTCTGGTATACAAATAATAAATGATGATAATTATTAGATACAGGAGAGTGTTTCCGACTAGTGAAGGGTTCTCAGTAGCTGTTGAACCAATATATTAAACTAACAGCCAATGTTAGTTAACAAGTTTATTAAAATCGAACAAAACTGAAATGAGTCTGGTTTTAATGTTTGTTTTTACTGAGAACCCTTGACTAACTGCAAAAGTTTGTTCTGTTTTAAATAATATAGTATTGATAATTAGATGATTTGGAAGTAACACGCTTTGAATGCTTTTTAGTAAAACACTCTCCTATATCTAATATCCAAGGCTAGAGAACTGGTGACCAAAAAACTTGTTATGAAGTCAACTGATTATGTAATATGTAATGACAGCATTAAATTTTAGAGTATTTGAAGTCTGAATGACTTCATTTTAAAGTAACTGAATAAATTGCTAATGATATTTTCCCTATGAAATAAATATTAAATATTTTCTATTAATTATTCTTTTTAAAAGTTGGAACTGAGAGTATTTTTTGATTAATACATTTTAAAAAATCCTTCTGTCAATGCAGTGTGCTGAAAAGAGTTTGGAATCAAGATGCATGGTTTTGATTGTAAACCATGAACAAAACATTCCTACAAAAGTACTTGTGAAATAAAGTTGACTGCAGGACTCAAAAAATGGGACAATATAGAAGCCAAATTTTACTGATGAAGATAATTTATATATAAATTTAGAAAATAAAATAGGAGAAAACCAACTGCCAAAATTTACTTCTCCTGACAAATGTTTTTGCTATTTTGAGTCCTGCATCTTACCAGTCCTCTAGCCAAAGAAATATTTTCAGTATTTAGTAATTCCTAGGCCTAGGCATGAAGCTATATAGTTCACATGAACTGCTTTTGAGAAAGACTTTTTTTCTTTTGATCTTATGTTATGCTAGATATATTCTTTTATCCCAGGCCTAGGTAATACCTATTCTTTCTTTACTTTCCTTTTTTTTTTTTTTTTTTTTTTGATATCCTAGACTTTTATGTAAAATGAAGTTTGAAAATCTAATTTAAAAAAAAAATTCTCTGAAATGCTATATCTTTTGAAATCCTCTAAATATTTCAAATTTTTTTTCTTTAAAATCTATATCTGGATTGGTGAAATTTCTGGATAATTCTAGGTTTCAATCTAGGTTTCAAGCTATGTTACTCAATCTGATAGCATGATATCCTTATCCATGGTGGATGATTACTGTCTTCTGTACTGATTGACTGGACCTTGATGGTGCTGCATTATCTGACAAGGCTTTGCAGCACAACAGGTTGGTATAACAGAATATGACAGATTGGGTGTAACTGTGGAAAAATAGAGCAAGATGGTCAAAAGTTTGTCTTGTATTTGCAACTTACCCAAACATAAAAGAAGTAAGCAATGTACTCTTCTAAGCTGTCTCCAATCTCTATTTTTTCTTGTGCACTCTTGATATCTTTAGTTGACCAAATGAGTATTATGGCCAAAGGTATAAACAAAAAGGCCCTGTAGTTTGCGTTTATCATTAATTTTACTTTCTAGCCCCCTCCCCTGGGGACTTAAGGCTAGTTACCAATCTTCACTCAGCTAAATTAACCACAGAAAAACCACAAATAGTGACCAAGGGAAATAGAGAAACTGCTTAGAGTACATACCATATAGAGTACAAACACTATAAGTGTGCAACATAAATACCACTAAATACTGCTAAATAATGCTAATCCTATTGTTTTATATTGTTTAATGATTACTATTTACTGCTAAATAGTGCAAAGTGTTGCACACTTTTAGTGTTTGTACTCTTTCAGAAAATGTTAACTAACAAAATGTTACAAATGAGTGCAAAGTTTTGTAGGTCAGTCAACAGTCAACTGACGTCTACTGAACTAATTTGTTCAAACTTGTGCAATATCTTACAAAGTTTTTCACTTAATTATGATATGCACTCTACATCGTACTCATTGTATTAGTTTAACTTACTTGTCTGGCATGTGTAGGATTGGCCCAAAAGAGGTTGAAATCATCACAAGACAATCAATATTGACACCTGACTGTAACAGTAAGCCACCTGTAAAAAGGGAAAATGCTATTTGTTTAGGGACATAATAATTACATAAAGATTATTTCACTAAAATACAAAGTGCTAAAAGCCATGGGTGATGCATTAGATATTGCATGGCATGGCACTTGTTCACCTATGTTAAACATTTGACATAATTGAAAGACATCACATAGCTCAACTTACTTGACTGTCCTTGCAAGCAGACTCAACCAAAACTTGACAGCTTCATGAGGCAATTGACTGACACTTGCTCTAATATCAGGTAAGCTGATGAAAAAGGCAGATACATGTTTAAAAAACTTACTAAGCATAGGACTTAAATGTAAAGGACAGTGCTCTGCTGTGCCTTACTATACTACTTTAGTTAATCCATCTACTGGTCTATCATCAATGCTATGTTCTAATTGGATGAGCTACTAGTAGGCTTTAAGTTAAAAAGTGCAGTCTTTGAAAAACAAAAAATTAGTTTTAACCATAATCCTTTGCATCTATATATTTGTCCGCCTTGTTGGATTTGACTAAAATAAGGAGTACTTGAGGCAGAATGGCCTATGACTCATAGCTCATTCATGCTTGAGGACTAATTGCTAAATAATTTAAGTCATCATACTTAACATACAACTGAAATGAATGTACTCCGCTATACCATACTATTCTTCTATAGGTTTGATACACATACATGTATTTTAGTCACTGTACTGAACACAGAACTTTAGTGTAAATAGAGGGAAGGCATTTAACCCGTGAAATAAAAAATACTAGTCAACGTGTAATAGTCAAATAGACACAAAAGAGAACAATGGAAATAGGGGCTACTAAAGTGTATTAATCGAATATCTATTTCAGGGGTTTAATGACTTCACTCTACTGTACTCTGCTATAGCCTACATTACTATTAGATAGATAGATACACTTTACTGAGGGAAACCATAATTACATTACAAACTGTACCCTCCCTTACGGTTTGAGACACATATTTGAGTCTGTACTAAACACATAACTTTATTGTACACTTACTGAACTCAGCTATGGAGTATGAATACTAAAAGTGTGTAACACTTTGCACTATTTAGTAGTAAATAGTGCTAATTAAACAATAGAAAACAATAGGATTAACCTAATTTAGCACTATTTATATTACACACTTATATGTTTGTACTCTAGCCTACTATACTACTATACTACTATAGGTTTGGTACTTTCTATATAATTACAATTACAAAATATAGTTTAACTTACTTGGCATTCACATTGACTGGGCTGAACTCTACAGCATCATGAGTCAATTTGCTGACACTTGACTAATGTCTGGTGAGCTGATGGGAAAAAACCACATATATCTGCTTAAAAAGAAGTCAAACAAACTCAGATATTTCAATGGGCCTTTATCACAGGGCGGCCATGTTTATTCTCATGAGAATAAAACCTTTGTTTCCCCAGCATAAATTAATTCACAAGCGCTTGAATTTGTGGCTACGCATGGTAGAATCTATTGTTCTTTTCAACATGGCTGCTTGGGTGATTAAGGCCTGTGGCTTGTTGTGAAATTGGTTTTTCATGGCCAGCAGTCAAAAACATAAATGTACCAACTGATCAACTTCGATTGGGGGCAATGAAAAACAAATTTCAATGTGTAGTTGCAAAATATTGAAAGCCCTAGTATGTGCTATCACTCTATCATACATGTATATACTGTAGCTATGACTTCCACTACCAAGATGCTTTGCATTTTTTCCCATTCAATTTGTATTTCCTCATTAGAATAGTAATAATATTGGTGATATTTAATTAAACGAAAGAAAGAGTGTAGGTCATTCTGGTAGTCATAGTAAATGATACCATAATGCAAATGTTCATCACAAGCACAAATTCTATGGACTTTCACTGGGAAACATGAAAATTCTTTATTCTGTTCTATTACACAAACTCAAAGCTACAACCCTAGGGAATTAGATAATTGAGTACCAGTTCTAGCAAAATTAAAAATTTACCTGTTAATCAGCAATGATCTGTTCTTTGTATTTTAACATTGTAAAGGATTCATCTGAGATCAACAACCCTCTACCACAGGGTTACCATAATGGGTTAAAGACCTTGATAATCAGGTCAATGCTTGAGGTCAATACTCCTACAGCAACAAGGTGGGTCCATACTGTTATGAAGGCTACAGTGTCATCACCAGGTTACCACTTTAATTATCATCTTCATTTTTACATCATTACTCCTACAGCAATAAGGTGGGTCCATATTCTTGTGAAGGCTACAGTGTCATCACCAGGTTACCAGTTCAATTATCTTCTTGATATTCACTTCGAAATTCATACAGCAACAAGGTGAGTCTATATTTTTATGAAGGTCAAAGGGTCATCACCAGGTTACCACATCATAATTAATCAGGGCAATACTCATACATTAACAAGGTGAGTCCATATTGTTATCAAAGGCTTTTGTTTTAATGCAGTTAACCATCATTACAGCATTGATACTGGTTGTTGGTTGGTGTGATATATTATTGGTTAGAGTCGAGGTGCAGTATGGCTATCAGGCTCGAATGTCAGTTTATACATCAACAGCCATCTTGAGTACAGGCTCACAAGACAGTCTTACAGTCTTATGGAGAGTTTTCATAAAATATATAATTTTATAACTGCAAAACAAAATAAGATAAATTTATTAGGATACTGTTTAGGATTTTGGTTGTTCTTTGGTTCTAATCCGGGATGGGAGGTGGAAAGTACCACGAGCCAAATTTCATGTATGTTTCAAAATATATAAAAAAACTCAAAATAACCAATTGTTAAACATGGGAATGGTTCAAAACTTTCTAAGATTGTTTTTTTATAACAGGTTTCATTGTTTCTTGCAGAAAAAGTGGAATTTCCAGGGTTCAAATTCAACACGTGTTATGGCGGACAAAGCCGGTGAGTCGAACATTCAAAACTTTTAAACTGGTCAAAAATACAAGAAAACGAAAGAAAAAAGCAGGAAAAAACGAAATAACTCTTACCTTTAATAGTTCTCGTGTACTTCCCTCTCTGTTAGGTCAAGCACGAGCTAATAACGATTTTTGTTCTTGTACAATTTCAGCCAAAAGAACCATCGTGTTTTGCACCCGTTGAAACACATCCACAACGAACAGCAGCGTGCAACAAATGAAGAGGTGACATACACAGGGACTGGTTCTAGCATTTTACACAGGGATCCCGCTGAAAAATGAAATTTTTGGCGAAAAAATAACGAACAGTTAGCGGTTTTTGGTCATTATTTTTTGCCCAAAATGTAGGAATTAAAGAGAAGAGGCTATGTTAGGACTCTACGAATCATAAAACCCCGATAAAATGCCTATTTTAGGCAAAAAATGTTAATATGCAAATTAGACACGTGACTTGTCACGTGATCAAAAATTTGGTGATTTTTAGGTCAGTTTTTCATTGTTTTTATCACAAAAACTATAATTTGGTGGGCATGAGTTGATTTCATTTAAGGTGTTTTATTCAATAAAGAAGTTTATAATAAAAGAATATTAAACCTTTATTGTCTGATGTGTTCTCTCTGTCTCTTTATTGTTGGACACCCATCAAAACAGAAAACGAGAAAAATAAAACAACAGTTGAAAATCACTTTATTATTGAGACACCTGACTAAGAAAAAAGTACGCCCAGAGACAATGAATAAACAAGGATTTCAAGACGCATGCCGCGTTAATATTTTTTTATTACACTTCAAACTATATGAGCTTTATTAAATCTTGTTGCTTCTTCCCTTTGCGCGCGCCTGTTGTGAGTTCGCTTCTTGGAGTAAAATCCATGACAACGGTCCAAACATTAAACCCAAACTTTAGCCAACATTTGGGCGGATCTCTTGTCACGGTTGGGTCAAAATGTTTCCTAAAAACGGTAGCTAGATGTTGAGTCAAATGTTGGTTCAAATGTTTGTTCAAATATTGGCTCAAATGTTTGTTCAAATATTGGCTCAAATGTTGGCAAAATGTTGCCGGTAAAATGTTGGCTTTGTTGGAATCGTTTGTCATGAACTTAAAACAACACAGACCGTTAGGTTGATAAGTTATGCGCATAAACATTTCAGTTTGAATAGGTGTTTTCAAACGTTGATTAAAACAACTGCCCGAGGGAATAACACGTGATGACTAAAACGAACAGCGCCCAAAGTAATCAAATATATGACGTCACATTTGTGTGATCATAATCGAAACCCGTGCAATGTTTGTTTTTGGTATGGAGAGAAAAGGAAGCTAAAGCCGCGAGTCCCAAAGAATCTAATACTTTAACAATGTATTGTTAGTTTTAGTTGTTGAGCGTAATATTTGCAGTGTTCCGTGTTATAGTCACGTCGTTTTCTCGAGAATCGTTAATTCCTTTCATTTCTTTTTTCTCTTGAAACAAAGAGAAGCAAGCCTCAAAGAATCTAGCACTTAATAAATTAATGTCTTATTTTGTTTGCATTGTTGACGGTCAAGGTGTTGATGGATCATTGTACAGTCACTGTCACAATTACCCTGTAAAATGAGCAGGACAGGAAAATACAAAAGAATTGAATCACTCCAATTTTTCTCGTAAGAATGTGTGATGAGTGCAAACAATTAATCCGTGAAACACTAATTACTAAATAGTACAAAATAGAAAACGATAGGAAACAATGGAATTTGAATGAAATTGTGCTATTTAGTATTAGTAAAGTTTCACGGTTATATTGTTTGTACTCTATTACTTCTCTTTTACTTCTTATTTTAGCCTCGCTCTCGGTAATTTTTATAGTGATCTGGAGATCGTTATCAGTTGGGTATATGTACTGGGGGGTGCTTCAATTGAGAGGTGTATTGAAACGAAGGGTGCTTTGGGTGTGTGCATTGCATTGGGAGGGGGGAGAGTTAGTAATGAATTGGGGCAAATAGGAGAGAAATGAATTAATGACTAAAAGTCTGTAATATATTTTTAAAATATCTTTATCGTGTAACAAAGCTCATTTTATTTTCACAATTTTACCATCAAATATTTTGTCATAGTTAACTATATTTGTCATTTTCAACACCACTAAACTGTATTTATTTTCTAAGTTTCATGTTTGCATATATTCTTATCTTTTTTAATTGCTTTGTGCATGTTATATTTTTCCTTTTAACCTTCTTAATTCTTTTTTTCCTTCTCTTCATTCTTTTTGATTATGTTCTTCACATCTTTTTATTGTCCTCTCTTCCTATGTTCTAGATTTATTTTCCTATTCAGTCTGCGCCATTCTATCTTTTATTTTCATCTTTTCAAATATCATCGTTTTTTCATTTCTTTCTTTTTTAACCGCTTTTCTCTTTCTTTTCATTCGTTTTAACTACGATTTTTACTAATTTTTCCTTTGCTTCTTGTTTCTCCGTACGTATTTTCCATTTTCCTTTTTCCATCTACTATTTCCAACTCCTATCTCTACATTTTGTTTCATATTAAAAAAAAAATCGTTTACATTTAAGTGTACGTTCCTTCCATTTTCAGACGTTTTTGAAGGCTTGGTTTTCCTTTCTTTTCCGATTCCCCAGCAACGTTCTTCTCTGTCCTTTATTTCTTCGTCTAGATCTGTAATACTGTTATCCATCATGCCAACTACCTGCGGAAATTAACAGAGCAGCATAAATTAACTCATTTTACCAGGAATTACAAAATAAGTATTGAATATATAACCAAGTCTCAAAGAAGGCAAATCTTCACTCTAAGCCAAACTCATAACAGTGATAGTGATGGAATATCAATTTATTGATCTTATGCCCCGCATGGCCTTGCATTCAAACGCTTCAAGATGAGTCTAAGCGTGGTTAGACAAAGTACTTTATTTTATTCTCAAGAGAAAAAATATGACACCGCGTGATAAATGTCCATTTAAAAAACTTCTTCAATACAAAAATTATCTTTCCTTGCATTTACATTATAAAAAAACCGGAAATTTAACAAACAACTCTGTTAAGCGGAAACCAGGCAAGGTCCCGAAGGTGCCCACATACAAAACCTTAAAAAAACTTTAGTAAAGATTTGAACCACGAATCAAGCTTGGAAAGCATGTGCTATGAAGTCGGGAGGGGAAGGGTAATGTCAAAAAATACACAACAAAAGTGCCCAGTACAAGACGATGCAGGAGAGAAATTTCAAATTTTTTAAAGTCAAATATACATTCCTGCTATCACAGTGGGTATCCAGTGTATGAATGTTAGCTGACAAGCTCGTAAAATGTGCAAGAAGTTTCAAAATAGATGCAGGCGCCTTACGAGTGTCGCGCAGTGTAACGCGGGTCGAATGGAAAAGTATCAAGGCTTACCTTGTGACTCAGTGAAGACTTCGACATCCGTTGGGTGAGTTCCAGCTCCAGGGGGTAGTACCAAAAATGAAGATCAACGCAATTGTCATCCTACGGTATGAAGAAAATGAATGTATTTTTAAAATGTATTTTCTGTTTGTACGTATGTATGCTAAACAACATATTTGGTTATTGGAAGAGTCAAAACGGATTTCCAGTATTGATCTTTATTCAACGGGTTTCGTGAAGGGGGTTGGGGAAGGGCGGTGTTTACCATTACATTTCACTAAAATATTTAGAACTTATTCGTGGTGTGACAATGTTTTCCCAATTGAACGTGACAAACCTCTGGGGGAATAAAGAGCTATTGGTTTGCAATTCGTCGGGATATCATCGTTATTGCTTTCGTATCCTTTGGTATACTCATGAATTTCGAAGAGTAAAAACAAAACAAAATGAATCCTCAGGAGGTTTTTCACGCTGAATTGGGAAAACATTGTCAACTCAAATCTCGGAGTTCCGTTGTATTACGTAGGAAGTGCATAGTTACTTCTTACCTCTGTGGGTGTGGACGATACAGGTCGGCACTAAGATCAGCTGAGTATGCCAGCAGGTCCCTGCGTAAAGACGGAATGAACATGCGTTAGGAATGAGAAAATAAAAATCTGATGGAATTGAAGCGGAATGCGATGAATAGATGCCAGTATGAAAGGTTAGCTCGGTTAGCTCAGTTGGTAAGAGCGTCGGTCTGTTGTGCGGGAGGTCGTGGTTCGAGCCTCGGCCGGACCAACACTCAGGGTCTTAAAATAACTGAGGAGAAGGTGCTGCCTTTGTAATTACATCTGCAAATGGTTAGACCTTCACGTGGCTCGGATGATCACGTTAATGGCGGTCCCGTCCCTAATTAACTAGAGACGTTAAAAGAGGACCACGAGTTTATCAGTTGAATTACTGTCAAGTGTTATCCTCTATAAACAAAGTCAATTATTATTATTATTATTATTATAAAGCATATGGATAAAATGGAAGGAATCAAGGTTGGCTGTTGGAAGGAATTCGTATGTAGATTGGAATTTAAAAACATGCATGGGATGGGAAAATGCGTTTCTTTAAGCCGAGAGGTTGAGGCACAAAAACGATGCGACGTTTCTATATCTTCGGTCAGGTCTTCATGGAGGAATAGATGATGGATGACGATTGGTAAAATGGATGAATGGATGGGATGGATAATAGCGCTTTTTACATCCAATTCTCAAAGCACTTTACGACTACTATAGCTATATTAAAAAATATATGTATATGATATAGAATTAAGAAAATCTATTACTATCTAAAAAATCTATTTTTGTTTGAAAAACATTATGTGGTAAAAGCGGTTTTATTTAGTTACCTTATAAATACAATGATTTCAACTGCGGCTAGGTTTTCAGTCGTCTGAAACTAAAAACTGTTGTCAAAATTAATGTAGTTTTGGCTATTCTTTCAAGATCTTAACAGAAGCAGATGTTAGCATCAATTTGATGGTCCACCACACTAGGCACTCAGTACCAAACTGTCGATGGAAAAGAAACGACACTAAGAAACTTGCACATAAGGGTTTTTACATTAAAACCAAATTCGAAATTCACTGTTATTCGATCCATTAAAATAATTAGATGCCTGCAATAAATATGCATGGAAAGCATGGGAAGCTGCCGATACAACTTGCAATTTTTTCTCGCGCTGGGAAAGCAATTTCACATTTTTGTTACAGCGAAAAATTGCAACGTCTACCATAACGTCAAAAAGGTTAGAAATAAACTTCCGGGTAAAAATCAGTATTAATTCTTGATTGGCTAGACTGAATGGGTGTATTGAGTTACGATTATTTATGTAATGTCATCAACAAATGAAACATGATCATTTTACCGATTTAGCATCACTAAGCCGGGGTCCCTGTGGGCATAGAGCAGAAATAGCAGCAGAAGCATGTCCTCAGGCTGTTAAATATGTGTTTGGATGAAACATTCTTCTAGATGAGGGCCCTAGCACTGTAACAGGAACCCAAACTCTGTCGGATATCCATTTACGAAGGGCGATGTGGTTGAGCACTTTGTCATCCAGCTGTGGAAAAACAATCCTTAGTTAGAAAGGTTGAACAATTGAATACAGACCTAGTAGCATAATGAAACAAACTGTGTTTGAGTCTCCCGGGATAGGACTTGTTTTCCAATGTTTTATACTACAACATTACTTATTTCCATTGTACAAGTACTTTTTTCAATAGTTCATACATTGATCCTTTCTCAATAAAACCCTTCCAGCTGCATGTAATACTTAAGGCAATAAGCATCACTGATTACCAATGAATAAATAAGAGATTTTGATAAGTCACAACATGCTTACTTTACAATGAATATTAATGTTAATTTAGAATTTCACAATGCTATATAAGGCGGTGCTAACACTGAAATTTGATCTACTTGTCTGTTAGTTCGCTCGTAGAAACACTGAGAGCCTTATCCGTTAAAAATGTCTATGTTGTTTTGTAATAGGGGAATGTTGTGTAAAGCTGCATTGCTTGTAGCAGTAAGTTTTGTTATGTTTTATGGTGTCCAAACAACTGATGTGCAGCAACAGAATGTGAGGAAACAGGTTATTGATCCAACGAAAGCCGCCGCTTCTTTATCACAGGCTGACATGTTTCAGCTTTTCATGAATCTCGAAAAAAGGTGCGCAACGTTCTCAAGACTATAAACATTTCTAATCATAATCTAACTAGCATTATGAAACTAATATAGGGTATATGGCTATGATGGTAAATGCACTATTTTTTAAATGCATTATTATATTTTTTGGCTATAAAATATGTCATTAGGAAGACACGAAAAACTTAAATGGTCAACAATTTTTTGCTTGTAATATGATTGCTACTACTTTTTCGATACTCTAGTTCGTTCATGGAATGTGTTTTCAACTTTAACCACTATTGCTTGTATTACGTCAAACCGCATAAACAAAACCGATGAATTGATTAACTGCTCATGGTTATTAAAGAGATTAAACAAAATAAGTTCAATTCTCTGTTTCAGAATCATTGACCTAGAATCAAAGAGATCACTAATTCTAAGAGGTGAGTCTGTAACACTAATTGAAATAATAAAATAAATACGAAAAGGAAAATTATTTGGTACTGAATAGTATTTATAATGGTAGTATGGACAGTATGTTAATAATATCCGAGTACTTATAAGGTAGAAAACTTGACTAATGGAAAAATCATTTATGACAGGTAGAGATGGTCGTGATGGGAGGGATGGCGCTCCTGGACCAATGGGTAAGTCATTTGTACATCGTAAAAGTAATTTCTCTCGCTAATAATTTGGAGAAATGTTCATAAATTTAACGCATCAAACATATAGGTATCCAACGGAAAATACACATAATGAACAACTAGTATAGGCCAACACAGCATTTCAGTTTGTATGTAGATAAAAATGATTACAATATAAAAGAAAGGGATTTCATTATTGGTTCTTTAGGCCCACAGGGTTCGAAAGGAGAGCCAGGAAACCAAGGCGTTAGAGGTCTACCTGGACCCAAGAGTGGTGGAGTACAGTACGTACGATGGGGTAGAACCACCTGCCCTTACAATGCTACTCTTCTTTACAAAGGTAATGTCAATCATTGTTACACTATCAAGTGATAAACTTTTCGAAAGAGTAACGTCGTAACTTTCAACACTTTCTAGGGCGAATTGGAGGTGAACACTATTCACATTCCGGGGGAGGTGCTAATTACGTGTGTCTCCCTGAGACCCCCAAATATGGAAGTTATAAAGATGGTGTCCAAAAAGCGGGATATATGTACGGTACAGAATACCATGTTACTTTCTATAACCCTTTCACTACAAGCGATCTTCATGATCACGACGTTCCTTGTGCTGTTTGTTATGTTACGAGAAGAAGTACCAAGATCATGATCCCTGCGACTAACGAGTGTCCCGCGGAATGGACAAGAGAGTATCATGGATACCTCATGACTGCATATTACGACGAATCACATGCGTCCGAGTTTATTTGTGTTGACAACGACGCAGAGGCTGCACCAGGAACAAGTGCCAACCTCAATGGTGGCGTGTTGTATCCCGTGGAAGGAAGGTGTGGTTCTCTGCCTTGTCATCCATATGTTGACGGAAGAGAACTGACATGCGCAGTGTGTACTAAATAACGTTACGATTTTATCGATGCTTGTGTTTCATTTGCACGAAAAAACGCGAAGAATGTTGTACTATTAATACTTGAGCTATATATTATGACTACAGGGGGACTGAATTTCAAATGTATTTAGCAAAACGGCACTGTGAGCATTAACTTAAAGTCTGTTCTTAAAACGATAAAGTTTAATCATTTTTAATCCTGACAAATAATGCGCTGTTAAAAAGAAAATATAAAGATTAAATAAAGATGATTTTTTTCATTGTTTTATTCGACATAAACAGTAATGCAATCATGTAACTTTTCACGGGATGAAATTTTCTTAAAACGTATAACATTGCGTTACGTTTGTTTTGAGTGCTTGAGCATAAAGGGATGCGCTAATTGCCATGGTTACCTGATGCCTGAAAATTATGGCCACGATCATTCAAAGAATCCATTTGCGTTGATGAGGGTGGAGAGGCTGTAACAGGAACTCATAGCGACCTCGATGATGCCCTATTGTATCCTGTAGAATGAAGTAGTGGTTCTCTACCATGTCTTCCATATGTTGAAGGACGAGAACTGACATGCGCAGTGTGTACTAGGTAAACCGTATTATACATGATTTGATTGAAGTATTTCTCACATGAATAATATCTAATAATAGCATCAATAATTCTTAATCTAGATAAACTAATCGATCATATCGATTAACCAGATATAAATGAAAGCTAACGATGTAACTTAGTCGTAAAGAATCATATCAAAATGATTTATCCTGATTACTTTGATAATTCTCTTTACATACACTTTTGATATAGACCCCTTGTATTGATTTCCTAGAGGAATTGTTCTGGGAGACATAACAATAGGGCGTCTTTTTATTATGTACAAAAACAACCACTGTTTTTTCCCCAGAACTGATTCCTTTCGGGTAAAAGGGATATATATTGATTTCATTGGTTTAATATTTAGCTCATACAGTAAATACCCGCGAGTAAGAGCCTGGAAATTAAGAACTTGTTACAATTGTGTTAACTGCCATTTAAACAAGAACCTGTTTAGGCTAACTCTAAAAATGTAGGTTCTTACTCGCGGGATTTTACCGTATGTACTGTAGAAAATCAGAGTAGGTCTCTGAACTAAAACATTCGTTATCGAATATTTGAGATGATCAAGATATAAGTTGCTTTGATTTACAAGAAAATGTAATAACAAAAGACTTACTGCTATTTTGGTTGATGGGCTTAAAGATTGTGTTGGGAATGTCTTTGTCGTCTGGAGTAGAACAAGGTGTCTTTAGGTCGTTAAACATGTAAATGTTTGGATTAAACATTTCTTAATGATGAGGTTGTCCAACACTTTACCAGGAAGCCAAACTCCGCTGCACCTATTCATTGACGAATTATGATAAGGTGGAGTACTTTTGTCATCCATCTGCTGAAAAACAACTTTAGTTAGAAAGGTTAGTGTGTGATCTTAGAACTAATAATTTTTTAACCTCGGATATTCAACGTTCCTAATGAGAGGTAGGATAATTCCGTCATTATCTATTGCTATCAGTATGCATCGTGGATTTTTTATTTCTTTTATTAATTCCCTCATGAGAATAGTAAGGAAAATGTGACAAAGATAGGTTGGTGAGGAATCTTAGTGATAGGAGGGAACCTCCATTTCATGCCATTTGAGCCGAAGTCGTGTCCCAATTTAGGGATCACCCCACCCCTCCCCCCCCCCCCTCCCCCTCTCCCAAAAAGCAAGGATGAACAAACTGGATATGAATACCGGAAGCACACGAATGCTATTTTTACGTTACCTAACAAATCAAACAACTAAGCGTTAATTAACAAATGAGAAGCTCTACAAATTATGTTTTGTTTTTGAGCACTGGAATTTTAAAAATGCTACAATAAGTGATGACACCGTGATCCTTTATTACAGACCTGGTAACATTATGAAATAAATATGTTTGAGTTTCTCAACACAGAACCTTCTTTTACATGAAATATATAACAGCATGGCTTACTTTCATTGCATAAGTTTTTTCGTCAGTGCTTCCTGTATTTTCCCTTTCTCAATCAAACATTTACAATAGCAGACACCAAATAGTAATTAAGATAACAAACGCCACTTCTTTATCATTGAATATTTACAAGGCAACTGTCACAGACTCTTCGACTCTATTTGTCTGATAGCTTACTCCTTGAAAAAAGAGGATTGTATTGACATGTTTTCTTCTTCAAAGTCTTTGGACCGCATTTTTTCTATCGTCTGGCAGCAGAATGTGGTTCAAAGCTGTAGTGATTTTAGCAGTGGGTTTTGTTGTCTTTTGTCTCGTACAAACAACTGAGGCGCACCAACAGAGTGCGAGAAAAAAGGTTGTTAATCCAACGAAAACACCAACTACACTGTCTGATGTGGTTAACATGTTGAGGAATCTCGAAAAAAGGTATCGCATTCAAAACAGATAATTTGAAATTCTGTAAAAAAATATCAAATGGTTGCTGCAACTGATATTTCTTATCATTTTAAGCTTATCCTTAACCATTAACCAGGATAATATACAGGATATAGCACATTAATAGCATGTATACAGTGCTTTCAGTATTTTTTATATTCAAAATGTGGTTTTATCTTTAGCTTCGGAAATTCTCTATCGCATTTTTTACAAGGTTTAACAAAATCAGGGCTAGTTGTATCACTTCATTGCATTTCAGAATAATTCAGATTGAATCACAACGTTCTTTGCTGCTTCGAGGTAAGTTGAAAGGATAGACTTGAATTTATACTCCATGTTTGTGATAATGAATAGTGGTTTTGTGCTCTATAGGTAGAGATGATCGCGATGGCCCACCAGGAAAACCTGGTACGTATTTAAGGTTCAATTAACTAAAATACCTTCAAAATGTGTACATCAAAAGCACATTCAATAATATCAGAAATGCTAGAACATGCAACTTTCTTTCGATAAAAACTGAGCGAATTATTTCATTATTTTTTTTTCTTTAGGTAAAGATGGACGCGATGGGCGAGATGGTTTACCAGGTAAGTAACAAATAGTTAAGTATTTGAAAATTTGTAAATAAGGGATTTTCTCAAATTATTTTTTTACTTGAGTAGGTCCACCAGGCTTGACAGGAGAGCCTCGACGTCAAGGGGTGCGAGGTCCACCAGGACCCAAGAGTGGTGGAGTACAGTACGTTCGATGGGGAAGAACCATCTGCCCTTACAATGCTACTCTTCTTTACAAAGGTAAAGTGAAGACTAAACTAAATTGGTTACACTATCAAGTAAAAAGAGTAACAATTCCAATTTCCCTAATTTCTAGGACGTATTGGAGGAGAACACTATAGTCATTCAGGTGGAGGTGCTAATTACGTGTGTCTTCCTGAGACCCCCAAATATGGAAGGTACAAAGATGGCCACCAGAACGCTGGATACATGTACGGTACAGAGTAGGAAGTGAACACATTCAACCCGTTTAACACAAGTAATCTTCATGATCATGAAGCCCCGTGTGCTGTGTGCTTTGTTAAAGCAAAAAGTACCAAGATAATGATCCCTGCGACTTACGAGTGTCCGGCGGAATGGAGAAGAGAGTACCATGGATATCTGATGTCCGACCTTTATAATCATGCACATCCTACCCACTATATCTGTGTTGACAATGACGCAGAGGCTGTACCAGGAACTCATGAGGACCTCAATGGTGCCCTGTTGTATCCCGTGGGAGGTGTGTGTGGTTCTCTACCCTGTCATCCATATGTTAACGGACGAGAACTGACATGCGCAATGTGAACGTGTACCAAGTGAACCTTTTTATGGTTGGTTTGGTTTAAGGTGCTGACTACTTTGGTAAATAATAAACAGAAAATTGAAAATTGAAACTTCTTTAACCTGAAATTTAATGCTGATATCAAAAATGCAAAGAAAATTGGGGTGTCCAAAGCTTGTTTTTGAGATAATCACTCCGGAATTACATGCGTTTAAGCTCTGTACAAAAAAATCATAAAATCGAAACTAAGGAAGAAACATTAGTAACTTTCTCAACACGTAACTCTTACTATATTTATAAAATGCTGATAAAATGTTTTTTAATAAACTATTGTAGACAATGAAAAAACGTTTTTGTTCAGGCTGTACGGTGTGCCGCAAGTTATCGTAAAAATTGAACATAAAGCAAACAACGATTTTTTACATTGTTCTAATAAACATAATCGTATTAAACTTAATAATGGGATATTACCTGTTATTCCGGAAAATAACAAAAAAAGTATCTAAAGAGTTCCGTAAAAAATTTGAGGGTTTTTTTCCCTCTTGAAGTTCAAAGCGTGTATGGTTCTTCAATAAAACCTTGAAATTTATTCAGCGGTTTTTGAGCGCGCGCACATCGTGGGCTCAAATCGAACGTTCAAAAGTAGTCAGCCACCTTTAGTATTTCTTAGTTGAATAGAACTGCTAGTAAAAAGAGAAGCTAATTATCATGTCGATTAACTATACTACATATGAATAGAAATTATATTGAATACAAAAACTTAATAAGAAAATAAGATGAGTTGCCTTGCTTGTTTATATTTCTTACTTTAAGGTGCATGTAATTTGGACTATAAATGCTTTAAGAATTTGTAACTTAACCATGTTTGCTAAAGAGGTCTAGACTTTCCAAGTTTGTTTGATATAATATTATTACAACTGGTAATCATATGACTTAATTTAATGGACTACAGTGACCCGTAGATAAACAGCTAATGATTTATTCTTGATAAAAAGTCTTTGTTTAGAACCAGAAACAGCTTATCAGCATGGAACAAATGCAGGTCTGGAGGTTTTCTAGAGGTCTAGACTTTCCAAGATTCTTTGATTTAATAGTTTTACAACTTGCAGCCATATATATCACTTAATTTAATGGACTGGTGAACCATGGATAAACAGTTATAATGAGTTATTATTGATAGAAAGACTGAGTTTAGAACCAGAAACAGTTTATCAGCATGGAACAAATGGAGTTGAGAATGAAGGTACGAAGATATTATTTTGACAGGGGTCCTCATATCAATCAACATATGATCCCTACTGCATCACAAAAGGTGTTGCGAACAAATATAACTTTTCAGTGCAATTCGTTCTCAGTCTGGTCAACTGCACGTTCCACAAACAGGCGAAGTCAAAAGAAGCTTTAGCCCTTGGGCATTTAATGCGTTGACTCCTCTGCGGGTTACAAATACGAAACAGAGAATCTACTTTCAAGTATTCCATTTGAAATTATTTGGATAATAATCAGGTGGAGTGTTGTACTGCTTGTAACAGTAAGTCTATTTATGTTTCGTTCTGTGAGAACAACTGATGTACAACAACAAAATGCGAAGAAAAAGGTGGTCAATCCAACGAATACGCCAACAACACTGTCTGATGTGGTAAACATGTTGATGAATCTCGAAAAAAGGTACATATTTCATCTACGGAAATTTTTTTTAACATATGACATACCATAGTTTTTTATATTATTTAGTTTTGGGCAATTAGTCAAAAGGTTTTGCCTGCGGTCCCGCCGGTATTTTTTAAGAAGAAACAAACGTTAAATTAATGATTTGGTGATTATCTTAGGGCTAGTCTTTATTTAATAAATGCTCAGGCTATCATAATATTTATATTTGCTTTATATGTTAATAATTATTAAAAATATAGGTTGTGCTCAATAATGAAGAAAAGAGAAATGCGCGCGCCTGATGTTTGCAGTTTTAACTACATGAGTAAAAACAGAAGTGAAATGTTTAAAAGTACGACGCCTAAAACAAACGCTTCAAACAAATTAGAAAGCCAAATTAATATCAGAGTTGTTACAAATATAAAATATATTAAACAACGAACTATTTTTTCAGAATCATCCATCTTGAATCAAAACGAGCATCAATAATACGAGGTAAGAATTTTGGAATCTTTCAGTAGCGGATTATTAAACATATTTAATAACCAGTGAAATACATATAATAATTAAAAGTAAAAGGTTATTTTTAATAAAAAAGAGAGTTGATTATCTATCAAAAGTTGCGGTTAATACCTGGAGAAGAGTTGTGTACATGTGATAGGAATTGTTGCGTCGCTGCTACATTATCATTGCCCAGGAGGTGCCCCACGAACCTGTATCCGCCATTGATTAAAACAAGTTTATCTAAAGAGTCCGCAAACAAATGTAGCACTTTAGATAATGCCTCGTTTAATAATGAAATCCAATAAAGTAAAGCGTCTAAGGACGAAAATCCTATTGTTCAAGCCCAGTTACATAGATAAAACGGCACTAAACGGTTTATGGCACTACTTCTCAAACAGGTAGAGATGGTCGTGACGGTCGTGATGGTAGAGATGGCGCAACCGGACCAATGGGTATGATATATGCATGGAAAATGGACATTTAGTAAAATCTAGAAGAAAGGTCAAAGAAAAAACAATCTATTATTCTCAAAATTTATATCTGTTAGCGATTTTAAAATATAATGAATTGTTTGTGAATTTTTCCTTCTAGGTCTACCAGGTTCTAAAGGAGAGACAGGACATCAAGGTGTGAGAGGTCCACCAGGATCCAAGAGTGGTGGAGTACAGTACGTACGATGGGGAAGAACCAGCTGCCCTTACAATGCTACTCTTCTTTACAAAGGTATGAAAATAATTTTTTTTTAAAGCGTTTGCTTTCTCTTATATGTTTATAAAAACTTTCCAGGTCGTATTGGAGGTTCGCACTATACTCATAAAGGTGGAGGTGCCAATTTCCTTTGTCTCCCTGAGACCCCCAAATATGGAAGGTACAAAGATGGCCACCAGAACGCTGGATACTTATACGGTACCGAATATGAGCTTGGCGACTTTAATCCATTAACTACTTCAGGCCTTAACGAGAACGACGCTCCATGTGTTGCGTGTTACATTGCAACACGAAGTGCCAAGATGATGATCCCCGCAACTTACGAGTGTCCCGTGGGATGGACACGGGAGTACCATGGATATCTGATGACTGATTATTATGGATATGCAAAATCAGAATTCATATGTGTTGATGAGGATGCAGAGGCTGTTCCTGGGTCAAAAGCTGATATTGACCAGGCCCTGTTGTATCCCGTGGAAGGAAGGTGTGGTTCTCTACCTTGTCTTCCGTATGTTGACGGACGAGAACTGACATGCGCAGTGTGTACTAAGTAACTCCTCATAATTGCCTTTTTCATTACAACAAACAAAATCTAACAAATAGCTAGCCTTGATCAAGGTAATGTATATCACTTTTTAAAGTGGCTGACTACTTTGAAAAAAATAAACAGAAAATTAAAACTTTCTTAACCTAAAATTAAATGCTGATTCCAAATATGAAAAGAAAAATGGGGTATCCCCAAGCTCGCTCTCGATAAATTATGCATTAAATGGATGCCTACGTTCGAGTTTTTGGAGAAAAAATTGCGCCACCGGAAGTGTTCAGAAAATACTATTACGATTCATAAGACAATAGTTTTTTGCAGACTAGCGTAAAGACGGCTAGTGTATCATTCTACAATGATACGTGGATATGTTTGACAAAAAGACAAATAAACACATTGACTTGTCATATTTTGTCTTTTCAGTGCTCTCAAAGACTTTCATAAAGGGGAACAAAAATCCTACAAAAATCTATTTTTTAATGTGTTAGAAAAATAAACTTTTTCTAAAAGAAATTAGATTTTTAGGCGTTTTTTTCTCGAATAAGCTCATAAAAAGTATGTACATTACGCAGTAAGTACATTATATAAGGAAAGAGTGAAATAACGCTTCTGTAATGTAATTTTCCCCTAAGGAATATCATTTTTTATCTGCATTTTATGCAATGCATAATAAACGTTAATAAAAGACAACAAACTAACAAAATACCAATAAAATGGATATGAAATAAAGTGTTTTTTTGTTCTTAAAGTGCAACTAACCCCTTCAAGAAAACTTTCAGCACTGGTTCTGCATAAAATAAATAATTGATTGGTAAAATATTTCTTGATTTGAGTGATGCTTTTTTAAGGTATGAAGGTTTATACTTCCAACATGTTAATGATGGTGACGTCAAGTAAGGTATTTGAGTGTTTTTTTGTTGATACTAGTAAGTAGTATAGGGAATGGGGGTTCCAGCGCAATCTCAACACGGGCAAGACCCGTGTCAAAAATCCACCTACGGACGACCCCCACTCCAAGTGTGGTTGAGGGCAACAGCGCAAATATGTTAGTCTATATATGGAGTGCGAAGAATGTAAAGAGTTTGTTTATGATTTCTGTGTAAAGTGCTTGAAACCCAAGTTTGTACCTACTAAACCAAATAAGTATATTTGTTGTGACAAGAAAATGCAAATAGAAGACGACACGTCAGCACAGTGTTACGAATGTGGTAAGAATATTCGTAATGCCGTACCAAATGCTACCAAAGAGCAGTATTACGCTAATGGAGGCCGTAAGAAGACCCCATACAAAAGAATAAAATACTTCAGAGACTGGATGAGTCACATTCAAGGTCATCGGCCGGTATATTTAGACAACGAAGTAAAGAAGAAAATCATAGACCATTTAGAAGAGCCAACCCCGCAAAGTCTACGG
Source organism: Actinia tenebrosa (assembly GCF_029948245.1). Classification (NCBI taxonomy): domain Eukaryota; kingdom Metazoa; phylum Cnidaria; class Anthozoa; order Actiniaria; family Actiniidae; genus Actinia; species Actinia tenebrosa. The sequence goes on from NW_028292579.1 coordinate 21,440,847, forward strand.
AAAACGCTGAAAAAATTAAAACTAGGGAAATATTACAAAGCTATTCCCTATCTTTTGTCTGAAATTACCGGTACGTCTATTCCCGAGGTTTCTGATATGAGCAGAGCCGAGTGGATGTTTTGTCGGCTGGATAAGGATATTCCTTATTACCCTAACGTAATCTACGAAATATTTTATGAAATAGACCCCAGCCACCCCCTGTTAGGATGGATTCCGAGGCGGCAATAACATATTACGCGTAATTCGTACGATGAATTTATATTACGCGTAATAATTTGCCAAATAAGGTTATGCAAATAATTTATATTACGCGTAATAATTCGCTAAATGATTCATATTACGCGTAATAATTCGCCAAATAATTCGTATTACGCGTAATAATTCGCCAAATAATTCATATTACGCGTAATAATTCACTGAATTTATATTACGCGTAATTTCTAGACTGACGTTCAATATGTAAATAGAATCCCGTCACGCTCTTTTCGAAGCAGATGTTTACTGAGCAAGCTTTCTTTGAAGCTCTTCTTTTGCCTCCTGGTAGATCTTTTTGCGAGATTCCTCGGAAAGATCTTTTACGACTGTTTTTTTATTCCTTATGTCCGACTTTAATTTCTCGTACTTTTCCTCTTCGGCTAAAATAAGCGAGAATTCTACGTCGTCTATCTTTCTGTCACGCAAAGCCTTTGAGACAAGGTCAGTGATCGTATTTACTTTAGCCCTTGACAGAGCTATTGTCGTGTCGTGTTTTGATATTTTGCTTGACAACTGTTTCATAATGCCCGTAGCAACAGCTGAAATAATACCACAGGCTGCCCCAACGCCAGCCAAAGGAACTCCAACGATTATTCCCGGTCCAGTAAGCGAAGTAGCAACGCCAGAGCCCGTTAACACAACAGATATGGATCCTGAAGTTATCGCAATCTTATGTAGCGTACTCCGGGCTCTAACGTACTTTTTTCTAACTTTTTCATAGTGTTTTGTCTGCCCTTCCAAGTAAGCCAGGATTAGATTTGCCTTATTCAAGCGGAAGTTCTCGGCGTTTAATTCGTTAGGCCCCTCCCTAGGTAAATCAGGATAAAGCGGAGGTGCTGATGGTATAACATCCATTATATACTAATGTACGACGCTTTTGGAAATAACATAGAGGAGCAACCACATAACAGCCACTGGAATTGGGAAGCATTTAAGAAATTGTACCCCAAAGCAGTAACCTCGAAGTTTGAAAGCAGATCTGACGGGATTTACTTCAAAGAGTACAATGACTTAGTTTACAGCAATAAGGATTTGGAAGAGGGATTGGAAAAATTACACCCAAAAACACCCGTTCATAAGCCCGTTTATAAAGCACCTAATTTTCCTAGAAACTTATTGTTAACCACGGAAGATTACCCATTTTACGATGCTGAAGGTGGTGTAAACAACTTCGAAAAGCTGGTAACGCACCTGAAGATTTCAGTGGGTAAACAATCATTTAACGTAATACTAAGAAATATCTATAAGAATACGATGTTGAAGCATACGTCGGGTAAAGAGGCCAGGGAATGGTTAGCAGGACCCAACATGCGGTATTGGCCACAGCAGCTAAACTTTGCTATTTGGGCTGCTACTAAAGGTTGTGGTGTTGCCGCGGACATGTTTCACATTCCAATTATGCAGTTTCACGTTGCCTTTACGGTAAGGAGGTTGTTGAAGGAGCTTAACGTACCCCTACCGGGAGATAAGGCATTTAATCCAATGAATAATCGCTATGACGTCGCAGCCCTGGAAAGGTTAATTAATGAGTTCAAACCACAGCAAAAAGATTTTCGTTACAAAGAGGGTAAGACGCATGGGCTGGGTATAGTTTACGTTTGGGGTGCTAATGGTGAGAAGCCGGCTGACTACGGACATCAGGAATACCCAAGTAATGAGTTAGAGTTCGGTGATATGGGTGGTGATAAGGGTAATAATTCATTAATTACCAGGATTCAAACAAACTACCCCGGCACTTGGGATCCATTTGTGTTAATGAAAGGAAAAGGTTTAAGGAATCTAGCCAGGATTAACCGTAGCATTGAAGCATTCGTGTACTGCATCCTGGGAGCGCAGGTAAATACCCGCAACCCCATTGTTGGATCCCAAGGCGCTTCACAGGAAACGCAACAAGAATTCCTAACTTTATTTGAGTCTGCAATAATAGAGAACGACATATCCAAGTCGGTGCAGAGATATCAATTAGCGGTGCAGCAGTCTAAAGTGCGACTGGATTACGCTTTGTCACCTGGTTGTTGGTTGATGCCAAGTAATTTGGTTATCAACGCCAATTCCGTCGTGGGTTACAACAATAAGCTGCAGCGAGCTACCAAGGACATGAAGTTTGGGGTGAACGACGTGAACTCTGACACTCTTAGGAACATTCCTCACTTCGTAGAGAAGCCAAAAAAGTCACACGAAGCGAAGCTACCCGTAGTTAAGAAACCATCGAAGAAGGCCCATGTTATGCCTACGATACCCGAGGAATACGACCATAACTTACTAAAAGCCGGCTTAGCAGCTGCAAGCATTGGTCTGAGTTATTATATATGGCGATGAACAACCCCTACGTAACTGGAGTAGATTGTGTTTATACGACTTACACAGGCGAGAAAAAATACACCCAGGCATCTTGGGTTGATGTCACAGGTATGTCCGTGAATTTGAACTACTCAGGGAAGAAGTTAATCCTTTGTAGCATTTGCATTGGCACAAGCAGTCACGTCAACGTCGGCTTCAGGCTCCTGGATGACAATGGCATACTACAGCCTATGCGCGCGAAGACAAACAACAGGGAGCCCGCGCATTTCTCCGTAGAGCCGAACACTAACAGCGCTGAGAATTTATCGGTTTGGACTTTTCATATGGCCGCCGATTGCCATGGGAAGGTAAAGCTGCAAATACGCGTAGATGACTCCGGGAGTGTTTGTGTGAATAGCATAGAGGATCAAAGAGATACTATTTACAATCATAAGACCATTAGCACTCTTACGGTGATTAGTCTTTAAATATATGAACCCGCACGCAAAGGAAGATTGGTTTCTACATTTTTTGGAGGACAAGACCTACACAGACGATAATAAATGGGTTGACACCGGGCTGTGGGTAAAGGTTGGAGGTCTAGGGTTGATCATATGCACTATTAGCATATCGACGAGATATACCCCTAACGTTGGGTTTAGAATTCTCGACGAGAACGATCGGCCACTGCAGCCCTACGGGGTAAGTAGCGGCAGCAGGCGCTTAACGCACTTTTCGGCGGAATTAGTGAAAACCAGCGAACCGGTGGCGCCGATAAGCTTCCACGTGATAGCGAGTTGCGAGTATGCGAAGCTTCAGGTTAGTTACGATATTTCTGTGCCGGGTACCAACCAATACTTTTCGATAAACGGGGTCTATTGGGGCCCGAATGTCGTTTATAATCATAAGACCATTAGCACTATGACGGCTATACCGCTAGTTCCGCATTATCAGGGCGGTGCGAATACTATCTTTACTTATCCCCAGTCGAGGACGCCTCGGATGCCCGACGACGATAAGCCCCCAGTAATACACAAGGATAAGATTAACCCTTCATCCTCTTCAGGAGTACCACCCCAATAGCGACGACTAAGATCCAAATGTTATTCCCCACGAACTTCAACAGTTCGCCGCCGGCCTTCAGCGCTAAGGAAACGACCGAACCCAGCAGCCCAGGAAGACCGGCTGCCATCTTTTTTCCCAAGTCCGTTAGTCCATTACCTAATTTCTTTACGCCCGCGCCTGTAGCCTTAAGCGCGGATAGGATAACTCCTACTACGCTTGAAATAGCGACCGCAAATGCCAGCGGAATACCATACTTCACCAGAGCTCTTTTTACCTTTTCCTTGGTGGTAAGCCCCAATTCTCTTTCCAGGTTTTCCTTTTGCGCCTGTAATTCCGCAAGGCGTACCTCGAGGGCCTCCACCTCCTTTTGAGCTGCTTCCCGTTCCTCTTCGGGACGGGTTTGGTCGTCGATTATTTCCTGCTGTCGCTCTATTTGCCCCTCCAGGTCTTCGACGGCCTGATCTCTTTGTCGGATTTGTTCTTCCTTAGTGTTAATTTCGGCAACCAACTGCCGCCGTTCCTCTAAAGACCTAGTTATGGCGGTCCGTAAGTCCTTAGCTTCCTCGTTATTGATATCCAGGTCTTTCATAGCAAGATTGAAGGCTTGTCTGGCTTGGTCTCTTTCGTCTAAAGCCGTTTCAGCTTCCCGCTTGAATTGTAGCATGACCTCGTCTTTACCCTTGATTTCTTTCTTTTGAGCATCGGTTAGCTGTTGTATTTGTTTTTCATACTCTGTTTCCCTTTCCATTAACGTTTTTTGCAGTTCGATAGCGCGTTTTTCTAGCGCAATCCTTTCATTCAATGCTTCCATACCTTCTAACATGCTTCGGGCGGCCTCTTGAAAGCCCCTTAATCTTGCCACGTTGACCTTGATCGAGCCATTTTCGTCAAAAAGGAGCTGTGGTTTCGTCCAGCGGTCTTTGTCGGGTTGTCTCAGGTCTCTGACGCTTATGAGGACTTTGTTTCCTTTTTCTGTGAGTCTTATCGCGTCAGTGTCAATGTGGGGGTGACGCATCCTTAACTCTTGCGTTGCCCACTCTACAGTTTCCCGCGCGGCTGCCTCAGGCTGCTCTATGTTTTGAAGCTCCAAGTACTCAGGGACGGGGCTGCCGTGGTTTTTCGATTGCCACATGCGATTCAAGGCCGCCTTGAAGCTTTTCCATCTATTACCATACTTGTTTTCTAGAGCCATATCGTAGATTAGGGGGTCGGTTTCCGCGCCTTTAGTCCATGCGTCGTATTCTTCGTCGTTAATGTCTACTTGACCTTCTTCGGTGGTGGGGTCAAAATCCGTTCCTTCTACTTCCATTATATATGATAAGCTCAAAGTTAAACCCCAACGTATTACCTAAGCAGGTTGGCGGACTGAAAGCAGAACGCACCTTTCACCGAGTCACCTTTACCCCCAGCAGCGCTAAGCCAGGGGAAACCCTGTACGTAGGCGTGCCCCGCCTAACGGATAACCTAGTCTTAGTTCCTGGCACCCTGGCGCTAAGGTTTGACCTAGCAATACAACCAAGCACTGCGGACGCGCGTTACGTTGTCAACGACCTTGGCCGCAACATTGTCTCAAAGATGCGGGTGAAGTTCGCAGGGGAATCCCTCTTGGACTTAAATAGGTATGATTTGTATACCACGTACAAGGACTTATGGTTGACTGCATTTGACCGCGCGCAAAGGATAGAGCAGGGAATCGCCAGTGAAGCCATACGCAAGGTAAGAAGCGCAACCGACAGCGCCTCGGGAGAAGACGAAATAAAGACGGCTTATGGTACTAAATATGTCGTTCCATTAGATTTCGAAGTTATCGCGAACCACGGTGCATACTACCCAAGGCAGCTAAGCGAGCTGCAGTTCGAAGTAACCCTAGCAGACACTACGAACATCCTACAGGGAAAGGACGTAAGTTCCTCAGCCGTCCACCCATACTCCGTTACTAACTTAGAGCTGCAGTATGAAACGGTATACAGCGAAGACTTAGCACGTAGCGCTGGCATGGAATACAGCGCCGGGAAGGCTTTCCTTTACGATCACGTCGTGATGTACAAGACGTTCAGCTTTACGAACAACGTCGAAGAGGTCATCAACCAAAGCATTAACCTTCCCAGGCGCAGCCTTACAGGGATAATGTTGCTGTTCGCAAAGACATACACGGCAGGATTGCGCGACTCCGAGGCGTTCTTTAATCCTAACATTACCAACGTAGGTGTTAGCATCAACGGAGTGCCTAATAAGGTTTACTCACAAGGGATAAAGCCCGCGGATATGTACCGGGAAGTCGCGCGTAAGTTTGGCGACCAAATTGACCCAAAGGAATTCTTTAAGGATAAGTATGCGCTGTGGATCGACATGCGCACGACGAACGACGAAGACCTACATGGACAGGGATTGCGGCTGGTAAATACCCAGGACGGCATTACGTTGGAGATCAAGCGCACCAAACATGCTAGCGACACTACTAAGATAAATGCATACATTTTCGTAGTCTCAGACGCGCAGCTAAGCGTGGAAATGAATCAGCTAAAAAGCGTTGCCTACTAGGCTCGCGTTCCTTGAGCCAAGCGAAAGGATAAAAAAAAATATCCCTTACGTATAATATGCTCCGCGTATTCGAAAACAACGAAACTAAACTGCAATGCCTAGTGCAAAGCGACAAGCTGTACTTTAAGGCGAAAGAGGTAGCAAAGGCATTAGGTTATACAGACACCAAAGATGCTATTAAAGTTCACGTGCGGGATAAGCATAAGAAGAGGCTTAGTGAATTTAGAATAGAGGTGAATCGCCTCCCTTCTGGTTCACACCCACAATCCCTGTACGTGACGGAATCTGGTTTGTATCAGTTAATATTTAGCTCCAAGCTACCGACAGCAGAGGCATTTCAAGATTGGGTCTTCGAGGATGTCCTACCTACGTTAAGGAAGACGGGAAAGTACTCGTTGGATGGTCCAAATAAGTTGGTCTTCAAGATCGAGAACGAGTTCGACCTGCACAAGAAAGTCGTAGATTACATGCGTCGGTTTCACCCTACGCTGATATTAGCGCCTGGACTCGGGGAATTGCAAGATACCACCAGTAAAAGGATAACGTGCTGGCAAAAGGGCTACCAGGCAGGTCAACCCGACATCCTAATTCTTAACTCCCATAAAAAATACAATGGGTTATGTCTGGAACTGAAGACGCCAAAGGGTAACGGCGTATTGTCCGACAAGCAAAAAGCGGTATTGGCGCAATATGAAATGAATGGATACTTAACGATGGTAAGCAACGATTACGATCTGATCTGTAGGGAAATCGACCGTTACGTCGACGGCATTCGCATACCTTGCCCTTGGTGTGTTAAGGCTTTCAAATCGCATGAGACCTTACGAACGCACCAAAAGATATTTCATAGATATAATGATTCTTGAACAAACTCACTGGCGCGAATTAATACCTGGCATCGCATACAAAATAAAAAATTATGTTGTCTTCGAGGACATTAACCGCTTAAGGTTGGTCCTCTTAGACGGCAGCCAAGAGTACAGCTTATGGGCTCCTGACTGCGTACGGTACGTACTGCAAGGCGAAGAGTACACTCACATACGTAGCTATGGTAAAGTCAACGGTCGATGGAAGTTCGACGTTGAAAGAAAGGCGGAGGTTAATCCATTGTGTGATTAGTAGTCGTCCTCATGAGCTTCTAAGTATTGGTCTGCTACGTCGGACCTCATTTTTTCCGACATGAAATCAATCGATATCGTAATCAAGGCTCCTCCTGCGAACGCTGCGACGTAAGGTAACATCATATATTAGACCATTCTTTTCGTATTGCAAGGTAATGGTCTAAAGGCTTGGGACCTTCGTACAGGCAACACCAAATATGTTGACCGCTGCGTTGACAACCACATTTATCGCAGATGCCGTCCCAGTGTTCTCGGTTCTCCCATCTTACTCCTTCGTAGTCGTCAAAGCATACGAAATCTTGGTCTATTTCTTTCTTACGCAGCACTAAAGCCCGGCTGGTTTCAAGGGGGCAACATCGCTCTGCTAAATCGCCGTGGGTTTCACAGACGACTTCTTCGAGGCGGTAACGTCGGCAGCGGTATTTATGCCAGTTCTCTTCAAAGAGGGGCTCATCGCATCGGCGGCAATGACCTTTAAGGCAGACTCTATGCTCTCGGTGATATCGTAGGGCCTGTACTGTGGACAGCTCCTTACCGCAGTCACCGCAAACAGTGCTGATGGTCTTCTGACAGACTTTCTTGGAAAGATGGTATTGCAGTCGCTGCTTGCTACTAAAAGCTCTATCACATTGCACGCACTTCATTATATATACCTTATTTTTTATTGTTATTTTGTTAAACCCTGTAAGAGGGTTTTAGGATAGGTCTATTTTTTATTGTTAAATTGTTAAATCGAAGAATGGTTAATATGATTATCTCTTTGCTGGTTTCAACAATGAGAAAGAATGATACCTCGTCTTTAAATGGGAGCTTAACAAAATAACAATAAAAAATAGACCCTTGCTTGAGACCTCTTACAGGGTTTAACAAAATAACAATAAAAAAGAAAGACCTATGCTAATCCCTCTTGCTGGGGCTTAGTAAGGTCTTCTTTGCGACCTCTTACTCTTCTCGAGCGTCGTCTAAAGTCCTTTGTGCTTTAGTATCCGCGGGACACCAATGTCCAACGAAGTCTTCTTCAGAGAATACCTTATTACAGTGACGGCAGGTGTATTTTTTACACGGTTTGGGTATCGGTGTTTTGGGAGGGATTATGCAGTCAGCAGGTAGTTCGCACGTAATGCAGTCCATATATCTATGGGGGATATCGAATGAAGTCCTTAATGGACTCCTTAGCCCAGCCCGCCATTGTCAAAAGCGCGCCAAACCGTTCTGCACGCTTCAGACTGCACATTTCATCGTACAATTCCTGTACGCGCTCTTTTAACCGGTCTATCTCTTCCCTTTGCATTTCTATGGTGTCTCTTTTATCTTTTGCGTCGGCGACAATCCTTCTTACTGCTTCCACTGGGTCCATCGTATATATAATGGATCCGAACCATATTCCTTGTAACGCTCTGATAGTAGGACCCACCGGCTGCGGAAAGACCCAGTTCGTGGTAGAGCAGCTATTAGGGTCCTTTAGATACCGCTTTGACTACATAGTGCTGCTTTGTCCCACCTACGTGAATAACCGCACCTGGGAAGGCATAGGAGTGAAAGATGACGACTTCTTCGTAGATATCTTAGATCCTAACGAGTTATCCAGCCATTTGAAGTTCTGGCATAAGCAATTCCCTAAAGATACGCAGACTTTACTCATACTGGATGACATTGCCTGTGGGGACGACGTAAAAAAGCGCACCTCCGAATTAGTGAAGCTCGCCTTCAGCGGCAGACATGACAATATCAGCGTTTGGTTGCTTTCCCAGCAGCTTACCAGTGTCTCTAAACCCTTCAGGGAAAACATAGGCTCCCTGGTCGTATTTTATACTCCAAGTAAGTCTGACCTGGAAACCATCTTAAGCGACTACGGCGGTGAGATAAGCAAGGAACAGCTGCATGAATACATGCGGCATTTAAAAACGCACCAACATTCCAAAATGATCTTCTCTTTGAGGTTTCCGTACGAGGTTGGAATCTATGATTCCTAATGTATATGGACATTGAGCAGCTCTTAGATGAAGTCCCCACACAGTTAGACGAAAGTAACCTCAAGGAACAACTCAACATCCTTGTGTCTTCGGGGAAGTGTAAAGAAATGATAGGCAAGGAACTTACCCATGAGCAAGTTAACAAGCTGTCAGAAGAGGAAGTCAAGAAGTTCCATAAGAGGTACGAGGCCGCCCTTGCAAGTAAGACCACGGACGCCGTAGCAGACTCCGCTATTAAGTTCGCGACTAAATTACTTGGACTTGCACTGCCTATAGACGACGTGGAGCAACTACAGAAGGACATAAGAGATGACTATGTCATATCCCAAGAACTTAAGATAACCTGCGGCTGGTTGTCTTTAAAGTGCGGTAAGTTAATGGCAGTCGCCTCTGCGGCTTTGCACGTAGCTCAGCACGTCGACTTGAAGGAGGTACTAGGTTCCTTAGGAACATCTTGGAAGGACTTCAAGAAGGACAGAGAAGTCGAAAAGGTCTTCCAGGCGGCACTTGCTGAGGTACCTAGTCAAGTACCTGCAAGTACCTAGTCAAGTCGTTGTCAAGTCACCTCAAGTACTTAGTCAAGTCGTCCTTAAGTCATTCTCAAGTACTTAGTCAAGTCGTCCTTAAGTCATTCTCAAGTACTTAGTCAAGTCGTTGTCAAGTCATTGCCAAGTCATTGTCAAGTCGTCATCAAGTTACTTGTCAAGTCCTTCAAGTCCCTTAATATAAGATGAGTGGCACCGAAGAACAACCTCAGGAGGAGCAGAAGATTACCAAGCCTAAATCTGCAGGCAGAGTTGCCGCGGGAAAGAAGCTCGCGGAGATGAATAAAAAGAACAAAGCAAAGAAAGAAGAAAAGGTGGAGGAAGAGGAATCCTTCATTAATCCTGGGTACGTCATTGGCGCGTTAGGAGTTGCTATAGCAGCAGGCAGCCTTTACTTACAATGGCGGGCTACGAAGCCAAAAGTAAAGTGGGAGGCCGTGCATGTGCCGCCAACATATCACGCACCTGTGGAGGTTAGAAAAAGTAAGATCCCTGAAATGGAGTAGATTTATCACCCGTGGCGACCTAGATTTTCCTTCTCGCTTTGTAATATAATGTCGACCGCGTTGTTGAAAACTGTTGAAGAAGCAGCTATCATTACTTCCATCGTTGCGGGTATTGGTTGGGTAGGTAAGAAAGTGCTCAAAGAAGACTTTACTGAAGACCCAAGCAAGAGCTTCGCTAATTTTGCTAAGATGACCGCTGCCGTTGGCGGGGCTATCATGGTAAAGGATTATCTACGGAAGGAAAAGTACCTACCTAATGTATAATGGTTAGCTTAGTCGCAGGTGGAGTCATTGCAGCTTTAGCATTTACAGGGGCTAACTATGGTGGTCAATATTTGGATAGATTAGTTAGAGGTGATAAAAGCGGTGCCGCCGAAAGAAAGAGACACGACTTAGCGTTGGAAAAATATCAAAGGGACGTTGCAGCTTGGAATGAAAAAAGACAAGCTTACAGGGATTGGTTGGACAAGAACTACCAAGACAAAATGCAGGCAGACAAGAACTTCGAAAACACAGACTACGCCTTCAAACTTTATGCGCAAGCACACCCCGACTTTAGAATGAAAAAGCCTCAGTTCAAGAATTACTACCAGCCTTCTAAGAAACAAAAAGACAATGAGCTGGTATTCGTAGGAGTTGCAGGGCTGGCCGGAGGCGTGGCTTTGGCGTATCTAATATAATGATCGTCTTTTTGGAAAGCGACAAGAATAACTTTACCACGTATTTGAATCCTCCCATCAAAGCCTGTAAGGTTCGGTTGGTTAGTTGCTCTTTGTACAATTCTTGGTATAATTTAATTAATGGCTTTGTCATCGGAACTTCCGGCACCAAACCAAAAATACCAGATTCCCATTACACCCCTATAACACTGGCTAAGGAGCTAGCAAAGCACGGATATACTCTTACCACAGGATTACCCCATGAAATGAAATTCAAGAAAAATAGTGGAAGCGCTAATTTAATGGGCAGTCCATTGGTAGAACTCCTGGGTCTTACTAGTACCACGATAAATAGCGGCAATACATATGATGTGAAATGGAAAGTCGCATCCTCTTACGAAGTCTATTGCGACTTGGTTCATAGTTACAACAATGGAGAAAAGTCTTCTCTTATGTCCAAGTTTCTGCCCCAAGGTAATCCATTTGACCCAGTAGAATACACTCCCATTTCTTTGAGCTATGACTTGTCTAATTTGGTAGAAAGCATAAACATCACCATTAAAGTGGACGGAAAGACGGTGGATTTAACGGACGTAAGATCAATCTTGTTTTGGAATTCATATAATGGGTCGCGTAGAGGACAAACTCAAGAGGATTTACTATGGGCCGGAAGGCTATTGGAGAGGAGCGTCAGCTATCAAGAAACTCGCAACCGCGGCCAGGGTATCAGACGAAACGGCTAAGAACTGGTTGAAAAAACAAACCCTCTGGCAGGTTTATCTTCCCGTGCCCAAGTACATTCCCAGGCCCAGCTTCACCGTAAATACCCCCAATGAAGTTCATCAGGCGGATTTGCTTTTCTTACCGCACGATAAGGTGAGAAAGAAGACCTATAGGTACGCTTTGACCGTAGTCGATATCGCAAGCAGATACAAGGACGCCGAACCTATAACCAGCAAGGATTCTGGGGAAGTCGCAGAAGCCCTAGGTAGGATTTATAAGCGCGTCTTGAAATGGCCTAAGCTGCTGCAAGTGGATGCGGGGACGGAGTTTATGGGCGTGGTTACCAAGACCCTGAAAGACCACGACACTAAGATTAGAAGAGCTAAAGCAGAGTACCACAGGGGTCAGAGCATCGTCGAAAGATTCAATAAGACCCTGGCCGAGCGTCTCTTTGGATACCAGTATTGGAAAGAGCTGGAAGATCCCTCCAAACGCAATAGGGAATGGACTCAGAGGCTCCCCCAGGTCGTCGCAGCTTCGAACAACGAGGCGGCCAGGGCTACGGGAATGAAACCCAAGGATGCCATAAAAAAGAAACACGTGGAACACAAGTCCTTCGTCAGAAGTTCGAGGGCGGTCTTCCCCCAGGAAAGAAATTAGGTAATGTCACGGTTCGATATCTCTATGAGTCGGGTGAATTAGAAGGAGGATCCAAAAGAGCTACGGATCCTAATTGGTCTTTGGAAACTTATCAGATCCGAAGTGCGATAGCTAAGAAGGGCCAGCCCATCTTGTATTATCTTCATGATGGCCCCACGCGTGGGTTCGTCAAAGAAGAACTGCTTATCGTGTGATGTCCGAATGCTATCGTATGCACTCCGTCATCACACATCCACCTCTTACCGTCAAATGCAGACAGTGACACCTTCTCCTGCGTGACGTTATGTATCTGATGACCATAGCTGCGCAGGCTGTTCATCTTATGCCGCTGTTCCTTGCGTGTTCGTAATACGTTGAGGTAGGACTCGTGCGTAATGTCCTTCTTAACCACATACTTTTTTACGCCTTTAGCTTTCTTTTCTACGCCGTCTAACTTTAGCACGCTGTACATCTTTGGTTTCAGGCCCACGTACTCTACTATGGGTTTTCCTAACATTTCGTCTTTCATCTTCCCAATTACCTTCTTATTCTTCGCAGAGTAAAGGAAGTGCTCCTTCGGGTAACCGCTGGTGTCGTACTCGTCTATGTCGGGGAGGCAGTCTTTGTAAACGTCTTCCGTTTGCACTTCTAGAATTAGGGAGTCGGTGTCTGTGTACAGGAGGCGACAGCGGTCTCCGTACTTTGGCTTAAGCTTATCGTAGTAGAACTCGTACATAAGCAGCTTCGATAGATCCAGCACCGTAAAGCCTGTGTAAACGGGCTTGTTTAGTAAGAGGTTTGCCTTTTTCATGTGAATCACGTAGAAGTTCAGCATTTCTACGTATCTAACGAAGCCTGGCTGTGACACGTATGCTTCTGCTTCCTCTTTGGTGCTGACTATTTTTACGCTTACGCGCTTGCGGATGTTCTCCATTGTCTTTCCGAACACGCTGTTGTTCATCAGTTGAAGAGGTTTTTCTCGAAGTCATTTTTCGCTGCGGTACGCTTTTGCGTGTTAAAGTCAATGTAGGGGCGCATCCAGGGTTCCTGCGTGAATTTTAGGACTCTGTGGATCTTCTCTACGCGCATTCCGTGTCGCACGTAGAACTGCAGGTTGCGGTAATGTACCACATACTTCTTCTTATCCATCAGGTTCATAGTTAGTTTCCTGTACGGTTTGTAACCAGGGCACATTTGCTTTTGCAGCGGACTTAGCTGCTTAAATGGTATCTCTATCGCTTCTGGTGCTAAGGGGAACTCATTGTGTTCGTCGTGCAGGTGCTCTGGGTACTCCAGATCCACTTCTAAGACGTAACCCTTGTCTTCCTCCTTTCCTACCTGCATGTAGAAGTCTATCGGCTTCACTGGATCCCATTCGAAGTCTCTCACAGGTAGGTACTGTGACATTGCCCAACCATAAAGGTTATTCGCATCCAGGTAGTAAATGTATGTGGTTGGTTTCTCTGGGTCGTGCTCTACTAAGGGGTTGTTTGCGCGGGCGTAACGTCGGCTGGGCCCGCATACGCCGCCACGAATACCGTCTTCCATAAACCGATACATGTCGTACTCCGTTAGGAGATCCAACTGCGCATTTGTCTTCTTTAACAAAGCACTCCAGCTGAGCCCAGGAGCCGTGTAGAAATTAGCGGGATCCAATCCGTAATATTCCATAGCCATCTTTCTGAAGCTTTGGAAAACATCTGCGAGCAGCACTACGTCAGACCTTAGGTAGATGTCGTGGTAGTCACCCATGTTCTCACAGGAGTACTTTCCCACACGTCTAACGCATGCTGGTACTCCTCATCCTTTATGCCGGACTCGTTTAGGGTGCTGTAGAAGCGATCTTTGGGTGGTAGGGACTCTTTGAATCGATCCCAGGAATCCATGTATTCGTATGGGTAGACTCCTTTCCTTTCCGCGCCGTATTGACTGGAAATGGGAAAGTTGGTGTTATACTTTACGAGGTTTGCTAAGGAGTCCGCCATAAACTGCTGCGAATCTAAGAACTTTAGCTTACCCACAGTTACGGACATGTAGCGCTCTTTGTTGTTGGGTATGCATTTGACGTCGGAGCCGTCTGTTCCTGTAGTAGCAAATGGGAGTCGTAACCGCGGAGGTTGTGAAAGAACACCGGAATCTCCATATCTGGATTTACTTTGAAGTTTATATTGCATTTCCAATGAGCCGCTCCTCTGTATTTACCCGTGATGTGGCAGTGATCCCTAACCTTATCCACATAGAAATCCTCAACAAATGCTTTGTGGCAGTGAATGCAGTGCGTGGAGGGCTTTCCCGGCTTCTCACCTTTCTTAGCATACTTCCCGCATTTAAAATGAGCTTCTCCTAGATACTTTCCATCTTCATCCCACGCTTTCTTGGCTCGTCTTCCAAACTGAAGAAGCGTATGTTGACAAATGTGGCATTTTTTTGCCTTGTTAAAAGCCTCCTGGTTCTCTTTGGTAAATTCCATCTTCTTTGGACATCTTAATTGTTCTCTAATCTCTCCCTCCGCTTCTCGCAATGCTTCTAGAAACTCATTAGCTGCGTTCTTACCTCGGTAAATCACAGGAGGGTTTGCTTTACCGTCTGATCTGACTACTATGTAACCAAAGGAGCAGATCTCATGTAATCCCACCTTATTCGTGGCGCCACGTTTCTGCTCTTCCTTAGTTATCAACGCTTCGAAGTCTGCATATATCACGTAAGGCACTTGCATCTGCTTTTGATGGTCTGCGTATGAAAGCTCTTTGTTGGTGGGTATCTGGATCCGTTGCGCCACTTCTTCGACTCCGCGGCAGATCTCATCGTGTTTCTTTAGGGCATTTAAGGATGTAAATGACAGCAAGCAGCAGTCACAGAAGTACTTTTTTGCCTTTGTGCTTAGTATGTCTGTAGAATAGTCTGCTAATGTGTTTAACACCATGAGTAGTGTCCGCCGTGGTAGAATAAATGTACGCGCTCTCCTTTACTTTTTGACAGAACTAACGGTACTATCGTCTGCTCTCTGACTCCGTAAACGTTAATTGCTAGATCGTTATTTCCTCAAATATGGGGATGTCTATCAACTGCATGGGAAATTCCACACCATCCCACTCTAAATCATCTGTGGGATACTTACTTGTCCTACAGGGATCCTTCTCTGCTGGATACAGTGCAGACCTGATTGCCCACATAAAGCATCGATTGTCTTCATTCTTCACGTTTACAATAGCCTTCTTCCTTTCTACCCACGTTGGTAGCGGTACGTAACTCCCCCCTCGTATGGGTACGTACCTGGCTATACTTATCTCTATTCCTTCTACCTCCTCTACTGTCCAACCCGATCCTTCTTTCGTGTAGTTAGACAGCGACTCCATTATTGCTTCTAAGGCTTCACTGAGTGACCTATCCAGATTCGTGGATTCTAATATCACTAACGACTTTGATCGCAACATTGCTGTCGTCATTACCTCGTCTTTTGACAACTTACTTCTACCATTATGCTCGCTTTCAGGGCTCCTAATTCTTCTATACCTTTTCGGAGAGTCCTTTTAAACCTTCCTTTCTGACTGACGCCAAAACTGTCTAACGTCAATCTCACCGTTACCGGGTATTGACACCGTGCTGAAGTTGCTTTGGGATTCCATCTATATAATAGGAAATATTTTATACCTAATACCAAGCACTTTTTAGGTCGTCGTAGTCGTACTCACAGTCCTGACGAATGCCAAAACAATTAACCTTAGTCTCAAACTTCTTACCACATCCACAATCATAACTGCTCATACACTTCGTCTTCATTTTCAAATGCTTTTTCAAATCCGCTTCTTTCTTAAAAGTTCTCTTACATTCTTCGCACTCCATATAGAGACTAACATATTGCGCTGTTGCCCCCAACCACACTTGGAGTGGGGATTGTCCGTAGGTGGATTTTTGACGCGGGTCTTGCCCGTGTTGAGATTGCGCTGGAACCCCCCATTCCCTATACTACTCTAGTAATACTAAATACTGGCCATTTTGAAAATAAAGATGTCAACCTTGAGTGAAATATGACAGCCTTTGAAATTACTGTTTATATGAACCAGTTCAAGTTGCTATATTTAATAGCCTTAATCACCGGGGGACGGCGGGTGTCACCACTAGGAGCATATTG